>NC_054378.1:132168859-132228859 GCF_017654675.1 Xenopus laevis
AGAGAGAGATGGTGTCACCCGCTATATGTTCAGGGGTACCACAGGTACACATAGCACGTCCACCCCAAATCTCCGCCTAAACTGACCTTCAGACTGGGCCCTTAGCTCATAACAAGGTTACAGACATATAGAAACATTGGGTGTCACCTGCTATGTTCCAGGGGTCACCCAGGGTAAAATAAGCACTCACCCAAATCTCCCCCTACTGACCTTACAACTGGCCCCTAGCTTCATAACAAGGTTAAGCTATATAGAAACATTGGGGTTGTCACCCTGCTATAGTTCCAGGGGTACCTCAGGGTACAAATAAACACTACCCCAAATCTCCCCCTAACTGGCCTTCAAGACTGGGCCCCTAGCTCATAACAAGGTTACAGATATATAGAACATTGGGGTCACCCTGCTATAACAGTTCCAGGGGTACCCAGGGTACAAATAAATCCCTCACGCCCAAATCCTCCCCCTAACTGACCTCAGACCTGCCCCTTAGCTTCCATAACAAGGTTACAGATATATTGAAACATTGGGGTGTCACCCCTGCTATAGTTCCAGGGGTACCCAAGGGTACAAATAATCACTACCCAAATCTCCCCTAACTGAACCTTCGACTGGGCCCCCTTAGCTATAACAAGTTACAGATATATAGAAACATTGGGGTGTCACCCTGCCATAGTTCAGGGGGGTACCCAGGGTACAAATAAGCACTCACCCCAAATCTCCCCCTAACTGACCTTCAGACTGGGCCCCCTTAGCTTCATACAAGGTACAGATATATAGAAACATTGGGGTAACAGTCACCCTGCATAGTTCCAGGGGTACCAGGGGTACAAATAAGCCACTCACCCCAAATCTCCCCTAGACTGACCCTTCAGACTGGCCCCCTTAGCTCATAACAAGGTTACAGATATATACGAAACATTGGGGTAACAGTTCATCCTGCTTATAGTTTCCAGGGGTACCCAGGGTACAAATAAGCACTCACCCCAAATCTCCCCCTACTGACCCTTCAGACTGGGCCCTTAGCTCATAACAAGTTACAGATATATAGAAACATGGGGTGTCACACCTTGCTATAGTTCCCAGGGGTACCCCAGGGCACAATAAGCACTCACCCCCAAAAAAATCTCCCCTAACTGACCTTCCGACTGGGCCCCCTTAGCTCATACAAAGGTTACAGACATTATAAAAAAAATTTAAGAAAACCAAAGCTTTTTAAAAATTTTTGATTTGTGGTTTGTTCATTTTTTTTGTGTTGTTGTTTTTTGTTGTTTTTTATTTGGGGGTGTCACCCTGCTATAGTTCCAGGGGTACCCAGGGTACAAATATAACACTCCGCCCAAATCTCCCCCAACTGACCTTCAGACTGGGCCCCTTAGCTTCATAACAAAGGTTACAAGATATAATAGAAACATTGGGGTGTCACCCTGCTATAGTCCAGGGGTACCCCAAGGGTAAACAAATAAATACTCACCTCCAAATCTCCCCTAACTGGCCTTCAACTGGGCCCCCTTAAGCCCATAACAAGTTACAGCATATATAGAAACATTGGGGTAACAGTCCCTGCGCATAGTCTCCAGGGGTACCCAGGGTACAAATAAGCACTCACCCCAAATCTTCCCCTAACTGACCTTCGACTTGGGCCCCCTTAGCTCATAACAAGGTTACAGAATATATAGAAACATTGGGGGTTGTCACCCTGATATACGTTCAGGGGGTACCCAGGGTACAAATAAGCACTCACCCAAATTCCCCCTAACTGACATTCAGACTGGGGCCCCTTAGCTCAAACAAGGTTAACAGAACATATAGAAAACATTGGGGTGTCCACCCTGATATAAGTTCAGGGGTACCCAGGGTACAAATAAGCACCCACCCCAAATCTCCCCCTACTGACCTTTCAAGACTGGGCCCTTAGCTCATAACAGAAGGTAGCAGATATGATAGAAACATTGGGTACAGTCATCGCTGCTATAGTTCCAGGGGTACCCAGGTACAAATAAGCACTCACCCCAACATCTTCCCCCTAACTGACCTTCAGACTGGGCCCCCTTAGCTCATAACAAGGTTACAGATATATACGAAACATTGGGGTAAAACAGTCATCCTCTATAGTTACAGGGTAGCCCAGGGTACAAATAAGCACTCACCCCAAAATCTCCCCCTAAACTGACGCTCAGACGGGCCCCCTTAAGCTCATAACAAGGTTTACCAGATCATATAGAAACATTGGGTGTCACCCTGCTATAGTTTCAAGGGGTACCCAGGAGGTACAAATAACTCTCACCCCAAATCTCCCCCTAACTGTCCTTCGACTGGGCCCCCTTAGCTCATAACAAGGTTACAGTATATAGAAACCATTGGGGTGTCACCCTGCTATAGTTCCAGGGGTAACCCAGGGTACAAATAAGCACTCACCCCCAAAATCTCTCCTCTACACTGACCTTCAGACTGGGCCCCCTTAGCTCATAACAATGTTTACTGACATATAGAAACCTTGGGGTGTCACCCTGATATAGTTCCAGGGGTACCCAGGGTACAAATAAGCACTCACCCCAAATCTCCCTAACTGACCTTCAGACTGGCCCCTTAGCTCATAACAAGGTTACAGATATAATAGAAACCATTGGGGTAACAGTCATCCTGCTATAGTTTCCAGGGGTACCCAGGGTACAAATAAGCCTCACCCCAAATCTCCCCCTAACTGACCTTCAGACTGGGCCCCCTTAGCTCATAAACAGGTTACAGATATATAGAAACATTGGGGTAACATCATCCTGCTATATGTTCCAGGGGTTTACCCAGGTACAAAATAAGCACTCACCCCAAATCTCCCCCTAACTGACCTTCAGAACTGGGCCCCCTTAGCCTCATAACAGGTTACAGATATATAGAAACATTGGTGTCACCCCTGCTATAGTTCCAGGGTACCCGGGTACAACAATAAACACTCAACCCCAAATCTCCCCCTAACTGATCTTCAGACTGGGACCCCCTTAGCTCATAACAAGGTTTACAGATATATAGAAAACATTGGGGTGTTCACCCTGCTATAGTTCCAGGGGTACCCAGGGTACAAATAAGCAACTCACACCAAAATCTCCCCCTAACTGGACCTTCACGACTGGGTCCCGCTTAGCTCATAACAAGGTTACAGACATTAAAGAAACATTGGGGTGTCACCCTGATATAGTTCCAGGGTACCCAGGGTACAAATAAGCACTCCACCCATCTTCCCCCTAACTGACCTTCAGACTGGGCCCCTTAGCTCATAACAAGGTTACAGATATATAGAAACATTGGGTAACATCATCCTCTACTAGTTCCAGGGGTACCCCAGGGTACAAATAAGCACTCACCCAAAATCCCCCCTAACTGACCTTCAGACTGGGCCCGCTTAGCTCATAAAAGGTTAACAGATATATAGAAACATTGGGGTAACAGTCATTCCTGCTATGTTCCAGGGGTACCCAGGTAACAAATAGCCTCACCCAAATCATTCCGCCCTAACTGACCTTCAGACCTGGGCCCCCTTCAGCTCATAACAAGGTTAACAGATATAATAGAAACATTGGGTGTCACACCTGCTATAGTTCCAGGGGTACCCAGGGTACAAATAAACACTCACCCAATCTCCCCCTAACTGACCTTCAGACTGGGCCCTTAGCTCATAACAAGGTTAAAGCTAATAGAAACATTGGGGTGTCACCCTGCTAATAGTTCCAGGGGTACCATGTACAAATAAACACTCACCCCACATCTCCCCCTAACTGGCCTTCAGACTGGGCCCCCTTAGCTCATAAACAAGGTTACAGATTATAGAAACATTGGGTCACCCTGCTTAGTTCCAGGGGTACCCAGGGTACAAATAATCACTCACCCAAAATCTCGCCCCTAACTGACCTTCAGACTGGGCCCCCTTAGCTCATAACAAGGTTACAGATATATAGAAACAATTGGTGTCACCTGCTATAGTTCGCAGGGGTACCAGGGTACAAATAAGCATCACCCCAAAATCTCCCCCTAACTGACCTTCAGAATGGGCCCCTTATGCTCATAACAAGGTTACCAGATATATAGAAACATTGGGGTAACATCACCCTGCCTATAGTTCGCAGGGTACCAGGGTACAAATAAGCACTCACCCAAATCTCCCCTAACTACCTTCAGACTGGGCCCCCTTAGTCTCATAATACATAGGTTACAGATATATAGAAACAATTGGGGGTAACAAGTCATCCTGCTATAGTTCCAGGGGTACCCAGGGTACAAATACGCACTCACCGCCAATCTCCCCTAACTGCCTAGCCATCCTCAAACAAGGTTTACGATATATAAGACATTGGGGGTGTCACCTGCTAAGTTCCAGGGGTACCCAGGGCAACAAATAAGCACTCACCCCAAATCTCCCCCTAACTGACCTTCAGACTGGGCCCTTAGCTCAATAACAAGGTTACAGGATATAATAGAACATTTGGGGTGTCACCTGCATAGTTCCAGGGGTACCCAGGGTACAAATAACTAAAAAATCACCACCCAAATCTCCCCCTAACTGACCTCAGACTGGGCCCCCTAGCTCATAACAAGGTTACAGATATATAGAAACATTGGGGTGTCACCCTTGCTATGTTTCCAGGGGTACCCAGGGTTACAAATAAATCTCACCTCAAAATCTCCCCTAACTGGCCTTCAGACTGGGCCCCCTTAGCATAACAAGGTTATAAACAGATTTATATAAGAAACATTGGGGTAACAGTCACCTGCTATAGTTCCAGGGGTTACCAGGGTACAAATAAGCACTCACCCCAAACTCCCCCTAACTGAACCTTCAGACTGGGCCCCTTAGTCATAACAAGGTTACAGATATATAGAAACATTGGGGTGTCCACCCTGCTAAAGATTCAGGGGTACCAAGGGTAACAAATTAAGCAATCACCCAAATCTCCCCCTAAACTGACCTTCAGACTGGGCCGCGCCTTAGCTCATAACAAGGTTACAGACATAAAGAAACATTGGGGTGTCACCCCTGATATAGTTCCAGGGGTAGCCCAGGGTACAAATAAGCATCACCCCAATCTCCCCTAACTGGACGCTTCAGACTGGCCCCCCTTAGCTCATAACAAGTACAGATATATAGAAACATTGGGGTAACAGTCCACTGCTATAGTTCCAGGGGTACCCAGGGTAAAAAATAAACACTCACACGACCAAATCTCCCCCTAACGTGACGCTTCAGACTGGGCCGCCTTAAGCCTCATAACAAGGTTAAAGCTATATAAGAAACTTGGTTGTGTCACCCTGCTTAGTCCAGGGGTACCAGGGTAACAAATAAACACTCACCCCAAATCTCCCCTAACTGGCCTTCAGACTGGGCCCAGCCTTAGCTCATAACAAGGTTACAGATATATAGAAACAATTGGGGTCACCCTGGCTATAGTTCCAGGGGTTACCCAGGGTACAAATAATCACTCACCCCAAATCTCCCCTAACTGACCTTACAGACTGGGCCCCCTTAGCTCATAACAGGTTACAGATATATAGAAACATGGGGTTTGTTCCCCCCCCCAAACCTGCTATAGTTCCAGGGTACCCAGGTACAAATAATCACTCACCCCAAATCTCCCCCTAACTGACGCTTCAGATGGGCCCCTTAGCTCATAACAAGGTTACAGATATATAGAAACATTGGGGTGTCACCCTCTCTAGTTCCAGGGTACCTGGGTACAAATAAGCCTCACCCCAAATATCCCCTAAACTGACCTTTCAAGACTGGGCCCCCTTAAGCTCATAAAAGGTTACAGGATATATAGAAACATTGGGGAACAGTCACCGCGTCTAATAGTTTCCAGGGGTACGCCAGGGTATCAAATAAGCAACTCACACCCAATCTTCCCCCTAACTGACCTTCCAGACTGGGCCCCCTTAGCTCATACAAGGTTACAGATATATAGAAACATTGGGGTAACAGTCATCCTGCTAATAGTTCCAGGGGTACCCAGGGTACAAATAAGCACTCACACCCAAATCTCCCCTAACTGCACTTCCAGACTGGGCCCCCTTTAGCCATAACAAGGTTACAGAATATATAGAAACATTGGGGTGTCCCCTGCTATAGTTCCAGGGGTATCCCAGGGCAACAAATAGCACTCACCCCAAATCTCCCCCTAACTGACCTTTCAGACTGGGCCCCCTTAGCTCATAACAAGGTTTACAGATTTTATATAGAAACCTTGGGTGTCACTCCTGCTATAGTTCCAGGGGTACCCAGGGTACAAATAAACACTCCCCGCAAATCCTCCCCACTAAACTGACCTTCAACTGGGCCCCCCCCCCTAGCTCATAACAAGGTTACAGAATATATAGAAACAAAATTGGGGTGTCCACCCTGCTATAGTTCCAGGGGTACCCAGGGTACAAATAAATACTCACATCAAATCTCCCCCTAACTGGCCTTCAAGACTGGGCCCCCTTAGCCCATAAACAAGGTTACAGATCATATAGAAACAATGGGTAAAATCAGTCCCACCCTTGCTATACTAGTTCAGGGTACCCCAGGTACAAAATAGCACTCACTCCCAACATCTCGCCCCTATACTGACCTCAGACTGGGGCCGCCCTTAGCTCATAACAAGGTTACAGATATATAGAAACATTTGGGGTGTCACCCCTGCTATATTCCAAAGGGGTACCCAGGGTACAAATAAAAGGCACTCACACCAAATCTCACCCTAACTGAAACCTTCAGACTGGGCCCCTTAGCTCATAACAAGGTTAGAGACCATATAGAAAACATTGGGTGTCACCCTGATATAGTTCCAGGGGTAACCCAGGGTACAAATAAGCATCACCCCAATCTCCCTAACTGACCTTCAGACGGGCCCCCTTAGCTCATAACAAGGTTACAGATATATAGAAACATTGGGGTAACAGTTCACGAACTGCTATATTCCAGGGGTACCAGGGCTACAAATAAGCACTCGACCCAAAGTCTCCCCTAACTGACCTTCAGACTGGGCCCCCTTAGCCATAACAAGGTTTACAGATATATAGATAACATTGGGGTAACAGTCATCCTGCTATAGTTCCAGGGGTACCCCAGGGTACAATACAGCACTTCACCACCCAAATCTCCCCCTAACTGACCTTCAGACTGGGCCCCCTTAAGCTCATAACAAGGTTTACAGATATATAGAACATTGGGTGTCCAACCCTGCTATAGTTTTCAGGGGTACCCAGGGTCAAATTAAACACCACCCCAAAATCTCCCCCTAATGACCTTCCAGACTGGGCCCCTTATCTCATAACAAGGTTAAAGCTATATAGAAACATTAGGGGTGTCACCCTGCTATAGTCCAGGGTACCCAGGGTACAAATAAACACTCACGCCCAAAATCTCCCCTAACTGGCCTTCAGACTGGGGCCCCCTTAGCTCATACAAGGTTACAGATATATAGAAACATTGGGGTACAACCCTGCTATAGTTCAGGGGTTACCCAGGGTAGCAAAATATCACTCACACCCCAAAATCTCCCCCCTAACTGACCTTGCAGACTGGGCCCCCCTTAGCTCATAACAAGGTTACAGATATATAGAAACAGTTGGGTGTCGCCCTGCTAATATTCCAGGGGTACCCAGAGGTTACAAATAAGCACTCAACGTCATCCAAATCTCCCTAACTGAACCTTTCAGACTGGGCCCCCGCTTAGCTCATAACAAGGTTACAGATATATAGAAACATTGGGGTAAACAGTCACCCCTGCTATAGTTCCAGGGGGTACCCCAGGGTACAACACTAAGCACCACGCCAATCTCCCCCTAACTTACCTTCAAGACTGGGCCCCCTTAGCTCATTAACAAGGTTACAGATATAATAGAGTACATTCGGGGTAACAGTCTACCTGATAATATTCCAGGGGTACCCAGGGTAACAAAATAAGCACTCACCCCAAATCTCCCCTAACTGACGCTTCAGACTGGGGCCCCTTAGCTCATAACAAGGTTACAGATATATAGAAACATTGGGGTGTCCACCCCTGCTATAGTTCCAGGGGTAACCAGGGACAAATAACCACTCACTGCCAAAATCTCCCCGCTAACTGACGCTTCAGACTGGGCCCCTTAGCTCAAACAAGGCTTTACAAGATATATAGAACATTGGGGGTGGTCACCCTGGCTATACTGTTCAGGGGTACCCAGGGTACAAATAAAACACTACCCCAAATCTCCCTAACTGACGCTTCAGACTGGGCCGCCCTTAGCTCATAACAAGGTTACAGATATATAGATAAACATTGGGTGTCCACCTGCTATAGTTCCAGGGGTAACCACAGGGTACAATAAATACTCACCTCAAATCTCCCTAATGTCTGCGCTTCAGACTGGGCCCCCTTAGCCCATAACAAGGTTTACAGATATATAGAAACATTTGGGTAACAGGTCCCACCCTGCTTAGTTCCAGGGTACCCAGGGTACAGAATAAGGCACTCACCCCAAATTCCCCTAACTGACCTTCAGACTGGCCCCCTTAGCTCATAACAAGTACAGATATATAGAAAACATTGGGTGCACCTGCTATTAGTTCCAGGGGGTACCAGGGTACAAATAAGCACTCACCCAAATCTCCCCTATACTGACCTTCAGACCCTGGGCCCCCCCATTAGCTCATAACAAGGTTACAGACATATAGCAAACATTGGGGTGTCACCCCCTGATATGTTCCAGGGGTACCCAGGGTAACAAAATAAGCACTCACCCCAAATCTCCCCCTAACTGACCTTCAGACTGGGCCCCTTAGCTCATAACAAGGTTACAGATATATAGAAAACATTGGGGAACAGTCACCCTGCTATAGGTTCCCCAAGGGGTCCCAGGGTAACAAATAAACACTCACCCCAAATCTCCCCCTAACTGACCTTTCAGACTGGGCCCCTTAGCTCATAACAGGTTAAAGCTATATAGAAACATTGGGTGTTCACCCTGCTATAGTTCCAGGGGTACCGGGTACAAATAAACACTCACCCAAATCTCCCTTCCCTAATGGCCTTTCAGACTGGGCCACCTTAGCTCATACAAGGTTACAGATATTGAACATTGGGGTCACCCTGCTATATTCGCAGGGTACCCAGGGTACAAATAAATCACTCACCCCAAATCTCCCCCTAATGACCTTCAGACTGGGCCCCTTAGCTCATAACAAGGTTACAGATATATAGAAACATTGGGGGTGTCACTGCCTATAGTTCCAGGGGTACCCAGGGTAACAAATAATCACTCACCCCAAATCTCCCCTAACTGACCTTCCAGACTGGGCCCCCTTAAGCTTCATAACAAGGTTACAGATATATAGAAACATTGGGTGTCACCCTGCTTAGTTCCAGGGGTACCAAGGGTACAAATAAAGCACTCACCCAAAATCTCCCCCTAACTGACCTTCAGACTGGGCCCCTTAAGCTTCATAAATAGGTTACGATATAATAGAAAACATTGGGGTAACAGTCACCCACTGGCTATAAGTTCCAGGGGTACCCAGGGTACAAATAACCACTCACCCCAATCTCCGCCTAACTGGACTTTCAGACTGGGCCCCCTTAGCCATTAACAAGGTTACAGATATATAAAAACATTGGGGTACAGTACCTGCTATCAGTTCCAGGGGTACCACAGGTACAAATAAGCACTCTCCCCAATATCTCCCCCTAACTGACCTTCAGAACTGGCCCCCTTAGCTCATAAACAAGGTTACAGATATATACAAACATTGGGGGTGTCACCCTGCTATTAGTTCCAGGGGTACCCAGGGCACAAATAAGCACTCACCCCAATCTCCCCCTAACTGACCTCAGACTGGGCCCCATTATGCTCATAACCAAGGTTACAGATATTGAACATTGGGGTGTGTCACCTGCTAAGTTCCAGGGTACCCAGGGTTACAAATAAACACTCACCCCAAATTCCCCTAACTGACCTTCAGAACTGGGCCCCCTTAGCCTCATAACAAGGTTACAGATATTATAGAAACATTGGGGCTGTCCCCCTGCTATAGTATCCCACGGGTACCCGGGTACAATAAATAACTCACCTCTAAATACCCCCTAACTGGCCTTCAGACTGGGCCCCCTTAGCCCAATAACAAGGTTACAGATATATAGAAACATTGGGGTAACAGTCCACCCTGCTATAGTTCCAGGGGGTACCCAGGGTACGAAATAAGCACTCACCCCAATCTCCCCCTAACTGGACCTTCAGACTGGGCCCCCTTAGCTTTCATAACAAGGTTACAGTAATATAGAAACATTGGGGTGTCACGCCTGCTATAGTTCCAGGGGTAACCCAGGGTACAAATAAGCACTCACCCCAAATCTCCCCCCCTAACTGACCTTCAGACTGGGCCCTTGCTCATAACAAGGTTACAGACATATAGAAACATTGGGGTGTCACCCTGATATAGTTCCAGGGGTACCCAGGGTACAAATAAGCACTCACCCCAAATCTCCCCTAACTGACCTTCAGACTGGGCCCCCTTAGCTCATAACAAGGTTACAGATATATAGAAACATTGGGTAACAGTCATCCTGCTATAGTTCCAGGGGTACCCAGGGTACAAATAAGCACTCACCCCAAATCTCCCCCTAACTGACCTTCAGACTGGGCCCCCTTAGGCTCATAACAAGGTTACAGATATATAGAAACATTGGGGTAACAGTCATCCTGCTATAGTTCCAGGGGTACCCAGGGTACAAATAAGCACTCACCCCAAATCTCCCCCTAACTGACCTTCAGACTGCGGCCCCCTTAGCTCATAACAAGGTTACAGATATATAGAAACATTGGGTGTCACCCTGCTATAGTTCCAGGGGTACCCAGGGTACAAATAAACACTCACCCCAAATCTCCCCCTAACTGACCTTCAGACTGGGCCCCCTTAGCTCATAACAAGGTTACAGATATATAGAAACATTGGGGTGTCACCCCTGCTATAGTTCCAGGGGTACCCCAGGGTACAAATAAGCACTCACCCCAAATCTCCCCCTAACTGACCTTCAGACTGGGCCCCCTTAGCTCATAACAAGGTTACAGACATATAGAAACATTGGGGTGTCACCCTGATATAGTTCCAGGGGTACCCAGGGTACAAATAAGCACTCACCCCAAATCTCCCCCTAACTGACCTTCAGACTGGGCCCCCTTAGCTCATAACAAGGTTACAGATATATAGAAACATTGGGGTAACAGTCATCCTGCTATAGTTCCAGGGTACCCAGGGTACAAATAAGCACTCACCCCAAATCTCCCCCTAACTGACCTTCAGACTGGGCCCCCTTAGCTCATAACAAGGTTACAGATATATAGAAACATTGGGGTAACAGTCATCCTGCTATAGTTCCAGGGGTACCCAGGGTACAATAAACACTCACCCCAAATCTCCCCCTAACTGACTTCAGGACTGGGCCCCCTTAGCCTCATAACAAGGTTACAGATATATAGAAACATTGGGTGTCACCCTGCTATAGTTCCAGGGGTACCCAGGGTACAAATAAACACTCACCCCCAAATCTCCCCCTAACTGACCTTCAGACTGGGCCCCCTTAGCTCATAACAAGGTTACAGATATATAGAAACATTGGGGTGTCACCCTGCTATAGTTCCAGGGGTACCCAGGGTACAAATAAGCACTCACCCCAAATCTCCCCCTAACTGACCTTCAGACTGGGTCCCCTTAGCTCATAACAAGGTTACAGACATATAGAAACATTGGGGTGTCACCCTGATATAGTTCCAGGGGTACCCAGGGTACAAATAAGCACTCACCCCAAATCTCCCCCTAACTGACCTTCAGACTGGGCCCCCTTAGCTTCATAACAAGGTTACAGATATATAGAAACATTGGGGTAACAGTCATCCTGCTATAGTTCCAGGGGTACCCAGGGTACAAATAAGCACTCACCCCAAATCTCCCCCTAACTGACCTTCAGACTGGGCCCCCTTAGCTCATAACAAGGTTACAGATATTATAGAACATTGGGGTAACAGTCACCCTGCTATAGTTCCAGGGGTACCCAGGGTACAAATAAACACTCACCCCAAATCTTCCCCCTAACTGACCTTCAGACTGGGCCCCCTTAGCTCATAACAAGGTTACAGATATATAGAAACATTGGGGTAACAGTCACCCTGCTATAGTTCCAGGGGTACCAAGGTACAAATAAGCACTCACCCCAAATCTCCCCCTAACTGACCTTCAGACTGGGCCCCCTTAGCTCATAACAAGGTTACAGATATATAGAAACATTGGGGTGTCACCCTGCTATAGTTCCAGGGGTACCCAGGGTACAAATAAACACTCACCCCAAATCTCCCCCTAACTGACCTTCAGACTGGGCCCCCTTAGCTCATAACAAGGTTACAGATATATAGAAACATTGGGGTGTCACCCCTGCTATAGTTTCCAGGGGTACCCAGGGTACAAATAATCACTCACCCCAAATCTCCCCCTAACTGACCTTCAGACTGGGCCCCCTTAGCTCATAACAAGGTTACAGATATATAGAAACATTGGGGTGTCACCCTGCTATAGTTCCAGGGGTACCCAGGGCACAAATAAACACTCACCCCAAATCTCCCCCTAACTGACCTTCAGACTGGGCCCCCTTAGCTCATAAACAAGGTTACAGATATATAGAAACATTGGGGTGTCACCCTGCTATAGTTCCAGGGGTACCCAGGGTACATATAAGCACTCACCCCAAATCTCCCCCTAACTGGCCTTCAGACTGGGCCCCCTTAGCTCATAACAAGGTTACAGATATATAGAAACATTGGGGTGTCACCCTGCTATAGTTCCAGGGGTACCCAGGGTACAAATAAACACCCCAAATCTCCCCCTAACTGACCTTCAGACTGGGCCCCCTTAGCTCATAACAAGGTTACAGATATATAGAAACATTGGGGTGTCACCCTGCTATAGTTCCAGGGGTACCCAGGGTACAAATAAGCACTCACCCCACTCCTTTATACTCACAACACCTAGTTACAATCAGTAGTATTTGATACATTGTAGAGGTGTAATTACCACTAGGTGTTGTGGGTATAAAGGAAGTGATAATGACACTTTGTTTTTAGCTTGAAAAAGGATTTGTTGTATCCGAAATGTCACTGTGTTATTGTTGTTGGGATAAAAGCAGTTTTAATACCAAATTAGAGTTCTGCAATTAGTGTTTATACTGGATGGAGGTGTGTGACGATGAACGTACTTTGTTCCCTGCAGCCAAGAAAGTCAAAAGACTATTTAGCAAATAGAGTCCTGGATAACTGCGCTGAAACGATTATAGGTTTTGCCACTAGAGGGAGCACTGGCTTTACCTGGTTAAAGGATCAGTAACACGAAAAAAATTGTGAAAAAATTAAAAATTAAAATATAATTGTGTTGCCCTGCACTGGTAAAACTGGTGTGTTTGCTTCAGAAACACTACTATAGTTTATATAAATAAATGGGGCAGCCATTCAAGCACAGGATACACAGTAGATAACAGATAAGTACTACTATAGTTTATATAAACAAGCTGATGTGTAGCCATGGGGGCAGCCATTCAAGCACAGGATACACAGTAGATAACAGATAAGTACTACTATAGTTTATATAAACAAGCTGCTGTGTAGCCATGGGGGCAGCCATTCAAGCACAGGATACACAGTAGATAACAGATAAGTACTACTATAGTTTATAGAAACAAGCTGCTGTGTAGCCATGGGGGCAGCCATTCAAGCACAGGATACACAGTAGATAACAGATAAGTACTACTATAGTTTATATAAACAATCTGCTGTGTAGCCATGGGGGCAGCCATTCAAGCACAGGTTACACAGTAGATAACAGATAAGTACTACTATAGTTTATATAAACAAGCTGCTGTGTAGCCATGGGGGCAGCCATTCAAGCACAGGATACACAGTAGATAACAGATAAGTACTACTATAGTTTATAGAAACAAGCTGCTGTGTAGCCATGGGGGCAGCCATTCAAGCACAGGATACACAGTAGATAACAGATAAGTACTACTATAGTTTATATAAACAAGCTGCTGTGTAGATGTTGGGTTCCATTCTGATCAGGGGACTTTCTCTATGGAGTGTGTATAATTGTGTATATTTGTCACTTACATGTTTAACCCTTACAGTGACAGACAGTGGGGGTCGTGGGGCAGCAGTGGGACTAATTAACTCATTATATGACAGAGCCAATAAAATAAATCAGAAATAAATGTGACAATTTGCTGAGTCGGAAGTTCTCTTTCATTCTCTTCAGATTGGGGGGTCGCCTGATGAGACTGGATTTGCGGCTGTGAGACCCCGGGGGATTGTGAGAAATTTGTTGGTGTGGGGAAATATCTTGAGGTTCCCCCCGGAGCTGATCCACATTATTATTCTATTTGCACAAGAAGCCTCTGGATTTGCTCTGGGAATTTCCTGCCATTGACTCCCATTAACTTCTCTTGTACAAACTGCCCCCGAGGAGGGGAGAAACCAATGCAGCCCCCCAACTGGCAGAAGCCTCTGTATCTCCAGCCTGGGCCATATACACACTGTATATATATATATATCTGTATAGGAGAGGTGATATACTCACTGTATATATATATATCTGTATAGGAGAGGTGATATACTCACTGTATATATATATATATATATATATCTGTATAGGAGAGGTGATATATTCACTGTATATATATATATATATATATCTGTATAGGAGAGGTGATATACTCACTGTATATATATATATATATATCTGTATAGGAGAGGTGATATACTCACTGTATATATATATATATATATATCTGTATAGGAGAGGTGATATACTCACTGTATATATATATATATATATCTGTATAGGAGAGGTGATATACTCACTGTATATATATATATATATATATATCTGTATAGGAGAGGTGATATACACACTGTATATATATATATCTGTATAGGAGAGGTGATATACTCACTGTATATATATATATCTGTATAGGAGAGGTGATATACTCACTGTATATATATATATATCTGTATAGGAGAGGTGATATACTCACTGTATATATATATATCTGTATAGGAGAGGTGATATACTCACTGTATATATATTTATCCCATACATCCGGCAAACACTGGTGCCAGTGCCAAGTTACTGGGAGGGTAGAAGTTGTTGGATGGGGGGCAGAGGAGAGAGATCTATTTGCCACTTGGGAGAGTTGGTAGCCCTATACAATAGATCTGTTCCTTTGGCAATGCTGATTGGAAGCAAAACCAGACTATTGGCTTTATTGTTTATATGATTCTCTTGTAGAGTTAAGGTATGAAGATCCAAACTACAGAGAGATCCATTATTTAGAAAAACCCAGGTCCTGAGCATTCATGATAACAGGTCCCATACCTATAATAATTGTATCTCTGTACTGGTATAGGATCTGTTATCCGGAATCCTGTTATCCAGAAAGCTCCAAATTACATAAAGGCCATCTCCCATAGACTCCATTTTTACTACAGGTATATAATCCAAATTTTTAAGAATTATTTCCTTTTTCTTTGTAATAATAACACAGAACATTGTACAAGTATGGGATGTGTTATCCGGAAACCCGTTATCCAGAAAGTTCAGAATTATGAAAGGGCATCTCCCATAGGGGGAAATTCACTAAAGGGCAAAGTGACCTCGTTAGCGAAAATTTGCCAGCGTGACGTCATTTCAGGACTTCGCTGATTTACTAAATTAAATTTGTTAGTGAAGGAGATAGACTCTAGTGGAACTTCGCTCCCTAACGCCAGGCGAATTTGCGTCTGGCAATGCGGATTTTACTGAACGTTAGCTCTTGCGCCAGACTTGCCTTCTCCATCTCAGACCAGGCCAAGTGCAATAGAGTAGATAGGAGTTTATCAAAAAATAGTTGACAATTTTTCTAAGTCCCAAAAAAACACTGGCGACGTTTCAGTTTTTTCAGGCTGCAAAAGAGCGTAATTTTTTTTTTAGGGTACTCGGCTTCCCCCCTACATTTCCTAACATATGTCATATAAACTATACACTGGGCTCATGTGTAGGGCAATATAACAACTTTATTTGATTTTATTAAGTTTCCCTGTAATGTATTTGCTGCTACTTATTCGTCTATTCAACTTTAACTGCCCGCCATATGCAAATTAACCAACGCTAGCGAAACTTCGCCATCGTTCAGCACCCTGGACGTAACTTCGAATTTTAGTGAATTAGCGTTGTCCTGGCGAATTTTCACCTGGCAAAGTGTTGCGATGTGAGCGAAGCCGTCGCTGGCGAATTTCCGCAGGTTAGTGAATTTGCCACATAGACTCTATTTTATCCAAATAAGCCAAGGGGCAGATGTATCAAGGGTAGAATTTCGAGGGGTCAAATCCCTCGAAATTCGACTGGGAAATAGAATCAAATAGGGAATTCGGGGCGAATTTACACGCTGGCGAATTGTCGAATGGGCGAATATTCGCCCGGCGAATAGTCGCACGATCGAATATTCGATCGAAGGATTTTCATTCCATCGAATGATCGATCGAATGCCTTTTTATTCGATCAAAAACGGAGTCGAATTTGGGACTTTCCCATAGGCTTTTAAAGCAATTCGGTAGGTTTAATCTGGCGAAGTAGATTAAACGAATGATTTTTAAAAGAGACAGAACTTCGACTATCGAATGGGCGAATATTCGCAGCGTTTTTGCACTCGATCTATTCGAATCATTTTACTCAGGCAAATTTACACCAATTCGATAGTCGAGGAGCACAAAAAACTACTCGAAATTCGAGTTTTTTTCCCTCTATTCATCCACCCGAGCTTGGTGAATATGCCCCTAAATGTTTAAAACTGATTTCCATTTTCTGTGTAATAATAAAACAGTCGCTTGTACTTGATCCCAACTAAGAAATAATTAATCCTTATTGGAGGCAAAACCAGCCTATTGGCTTTATTTCATGTTTATATGATTTTCTAGTAGACTTAAAGTATGAAGATCCAAATTATGGAAAGATCCTTCTCTGGAAAACTCCAGATCCAGAGCATTGTATCTCTATACAGGTATATTACCTGGAATCCTGTTATCCAGAAAAGCTCCCAATTACGGAAAGGCCGTCTAACATAGACTTAATTTTATCCAAATTATCTAAAAATAAAACTATTTCCCTTTTCTCTGTAATAATAAAATAGAACCTTGTACAGGTATGGGATTCATTATTCAGAAACCTGTTATCCAGAAAGCTCCTAATTACGCAAAGGCTGTCTCCAATAGACGCCATTTTATCTAAATAACCCAAATTTACAAAACTGATTTCCTTTTTCTGTGTAATAATAAAACAGTCGTTTGTACTTGATCCCAACTAAGATATAATTAATCCTTATTGGAGGCAAAACCAGCCTATTGGCTTTATTTCATGTTTACATGATTTGTTTTTAGGTAGACGTAACGTATGAAGATCTAAATTATGGAAGGATTCCTTATCCGGAAAACCCCAGGTCCTGCACATTCTGGATAACAGGTCCCATCGGACTGAGCTGGGGGGACACCAGGAAAAAACCCGGTGGGCCCCGGCCCTCATGGCCCCTGCTGACCCAGACCTGCTGCCCCGGCCGAGAAGCTGTTGTGCCGCGGTGGGGCATTTTCCGAGTTTAGAAGTTGGGGGGCCCCCGGGAACTGTCAGGGGGCCCTTTGCTTTGCAGTCCAGATGGGCCCCCAAGGCTCCAGTCTGACCCTGGGTCCCATAACTCCAGTATATATATATATAATGAGAGAATACACAGGATGGCAGAATACTTGGAATACAAAAGAGAATATTTAGAAATATCCAGAAGAAGAAGGAGAGAATAAGCCGGGACACTGATATGAAGCAGATCTCTGGCACCGCTTCCCTGGGATATAAATATATAGAGAAATGTTTGTTGCCGGTTAGTGAGACTTAATTAAACGACTCATTATCTTCCCTGTTCTGAGATGATTTAAGGAGGCTGCTGGCAGGGAACGGAGGCAGATTGGGAAACTCCCTGCGGATTCCCGGGAGCCTAAGAGAAGCTTTGTTGGCCCGGTGGATGTTGCTCATTAGCCGGACTCTCACTTGCCCAACACAACTTGGGTTTCAGGGCAGAGAATCAGAGGAGCCCAGGAGACAGGGGAGGGGAAGGGACGAGGGGAATGATTGGTTCCCACATAGGGAAGAGCCGGGAGTACAATGTGGAGGGTCTCGGACTTTATTCATTGGATCCGTCTGTCCCATTATCCAGATCTCGGCTGCTCCAGGTTAAATATCCAGTAATAGAAGCACCAGTAACCAGGTCAGCTAGAAGCACTAGGGGGCTCATTACTTGCCCCTTTACAGAGCAGCCCCCCATGTTCTGGTCACTGCTCCCCACAAACCCACAGTTGCACCTCGTTCCCTGGATTCTCTGCAGCAGTTTCATTTGGTACTGACAGAATTTATTGGGCAGGACAGTCCCCCCCCCACTCCTGTCACTGGGGGGATTCATAGCGTTACATCTCAACTGCAACTATAGGGTTAACATCTTTGACAGGGGGGCTGTACGGACTGTGGGGCAGAACAATGGGGATATGGGGCAATGATGTGGCGACCCATGATAGGCCACATGGCATGTCAATCAGAGCAGAGCACTCTCAGGATTTCATACAGTAGGTTTGCAGCTTTTAACTGGATAAACGTATAAAAATCAATGTTTAAACCATTCAGGTGGTCAGTTGCAATAAAATGAACACAAATGCTGTACATATTGTCTTGCCCTACTGTCTCCATCTTGTTCTTCTGTCTCCATCTTGTCCTACTGTCTTCATCTTGTCCTACTGTCTCCATCTTGTCCTACTGTCTCCATCTTGTCCTACTGTCTTCCATCTTGTCCTACTGTCTCCATCTTGCCCTACTGTCTCCATCTTGCCCTACTGTCTCCATCTTGCCCTACTGTCTCCATCTTGCCCTACTGTCTCCATCTTGTCCTACTGTCTCCATCTTGCCCTACTGTCTCCATCTTGCCCTACTGTCTCCATCTTGCCCTACTGTCTCCATCTTGCCCTACTGTCTCCATCTTGCCCTACTGTCTCCATCTTGCCCTACTGTCTCCATCTTGTTCTACTGTCTCGTTCTTGCCCTACTGTCTCCATCTTGCCCTACTGTCTCCATCTTGTCCTACTGTCTTCCATCTTGTCCTACTGTCTCCATCTTGTCCTACTGTCTCCCTCTTGTCCTACTGTCTCCATCTTGTCCTACTGTCTCCATCTTGCCCTACTGTCTCCATTTTGCCCTACTGTCTCCATCTTGTTGTACTGTCTCGTTCTTGCCCTACTGTCTCCATCTCACCCTACTGTCTTGTCCTGCTGTCTCCATCCTTCCCTTGAAAATAGTTTTTCTGGGAGTGAAATGATTTTTGCCTAGGAGAGACCAGAGTTCTTCTGTGCGTTCTCTCTTCTTGAGAATGATGGGTTTGTCCTAACTTCATGGGCTCCTCAGGTTGAGTACATTGGACTGAAGGAGACCCAGTCACAGAAGAACTACGTGCTGATGAATGTGAGCAGGGCTGGATTTACATAGTGTGTCTCTAATTCATCCTGGTACCCCTGCAGATGACAAAAGATAGAAAGTCTTCAGATCAAGCAGAGAGATTCCTTGCAGCCAGCTCATCCTTGATGTCGTCAGTAAGACCCTTCTAAAAGACTGCAGCTAAAGCATCATTGCTCCAGGTGATCTCAGGTGCAAGAGTTTGGAAGTCTTTGGCATATTCTGCAGCTGACAAGGACCCCTTAGTAATCTTCATAAGATGGACTGAAGCATTTATCTTCCAACCCGGGGCATCAAAAATCTCACAGAATATGGAAATGAAACCCAAAGAATCATGAACAAGAGATTCTTCTCAATCACAAAGAGGAGACAGTCAGGCAAGAGCTTTACCATAAAGCAGGGTTATGATGTTCCCACTTAGATTTCTCTGTAGGGAACCTCTGTGGAGATCTCAAATTGTATAAGAAATAGACTTACCCAGCTTGGGCATTGAAACTCTATTGATAATGCTCTTTATTTCAAATTAGGTTCAAAAACAAGGCTCCTCCATGGGAGCGGAATTTGCCCCATCATAAGCCAACCTTATTAATAGCAGTACCAGCCTTTAAAAAAAAATGACTCTTTATATGGAAAGATGATTAAAAAAAACATTTTGAAACTTTTGTTGAATACTAAAATAATAACAATCTGAATTTGAAATTCAATTTTGAGTTTCATGACATCTGTATTCATTTTTCAGATAGTAAATTGGTCAGTAATGGTCAAAAGTCCTGACTTCACTACGATTCTACAGGCCAAATCTTCCAACCCAAAATATTTTAAGAAACATTCCTATCAATTTCTGTGCCTCAGAAGATTGTGTTCAGATTTTCAAGACCTATTTATTTGACTTTCTAATTTGTGTTTTTTTTTTTAATTTCTTTATTTTTTGAAATCTTATTCTATTTCTCTAAAACTCTAAAAATTCAAAATGTATAAAATGTAAAAATAATTAAGAACTCTATTACAAAATGTCGACGAATTAAAGCAGTTGAGGTCCTGTACAGTTACTGAAACCTGTTGGGCTTTTAGAAGTTTTCTGATTTTTTTACAGGAAATTCCTCGAAAAAAATGGAATTTTTAGAAGTTTTTCTTTTGTGGATCATTCAGTAAGTATTCTATTCAGTAGCTTTCGTGGTTTTAGAGAAAATTTGTAATTTCAAAAATCTTGAAAAACTACACTACTTCCTTTGCACGGGGGAGTGTATTTCCTGGTACTCGTGTGACTGTCTCTACTTCCTTTGCACGGGGGAGTGTATTTCCTGGTACTCATGTGACTGTCTCTACTTCCTTTGCACGGGGGAGTGTATTTCCTGGTACTCATGTGACTGTCTTTACTTCCTTTTCACGGGGGAGTGTATTTCCTGGTACTCATGTGACTGTCTCTACTTCCTTTTCACGGGGGAGTGTATTTCCTGGTACTCATGTGACTGTCTCTACTTCCTTTTCACGGGGGAGTGTATTTCCTGGTACTCGTGTGACTGTCTCTACTTCCTTTGCACGGGGGAGTGTATTTCCTGGTACTCATGTGACTGTCTCTACTTCCTTTGCACGGGGGAGTGTATTTCCTGGTACTCATGTGACTGTCTCTACTTCCTTTTCACGGGGGAGTGTATTTCCTGGTACTCATGTGACTGTCTCTACGTCCTATGTACAGAATTTGTTGTGGAATTAGAGGGATTATCTCGTCATTTCAATAATAATAATAAGAGAACTGTCAGTGAGTTTTGCTGTTTCCAGTGGAGAGAATGTATTTTACTTCCCCTTTACAAGGCAAACAAGGTGACATTTCAGGGGAAGTGGGGGGGGTCGTTGGCTGAACTGGTAACTGGTTGGTATTAGGGGGTTGGGAGTGTGAGTCGTAACTGACTGGGCAGTCGGACATACAGTGGTCAGAGCTGAGGGGTCACAGTGGGTGCCAGGGGGCAGCGGGTGTCGGAGCCGCTGATGGGAATCTGGGGGGGGGGGTAGCAAATAGAAAAGAAAATAATAGGGTCAAGGAGGTTCAGATGCTGCACAAATCAGAAGAAATCAATCAATGAAATCACAAGAAGAAATCAGAAGAATAAAATCACACATTGGCTGTTATTTAGTGGCACCAGTAGAGAACAACACAAGGACGAAGCTGATGTCACATGATTAATGCACCTGGGGGGCCCGACCCAATTAAAACACATTTCTCATTTTTGACCTTTTTAGCTTCAACCCACAAACCACCTCTCACTGCTCCTGGGGGGCAAATCAGTGGCCTCCAAGTCACAGACTCATTGGGGGAAAAAAGGCAACTTGGCCCAATGGGAATATTCTTGGAGCCTCCAACACTCGACCATTTTAGTTTCGTTTCATCTTCTCCCCTTCTGAGCGTCGCCCACATCTTTTGCCCTTGAGGGTGGCAGTTAAGGAGACACAGGAGTCTTTAGTGCAACACCAACGTGGGCACAGAGCTGAGATACTTGTGAGCTGGATGACCAGCAATGGGCCCGTGAGCTAAGTCACTGTGTTACTTTGTTACTACGTTACTACTTTACTGTGTTACTATAATGCTACGTTACTATGTTACCATTTTGCTATGTTACTAAGTTACTGTGTTACTTTATTACTACATTACTTTGTTATAACGTTACTATGTTACTGTGTTACTATATTACTACGTTACTATGTTACCATGTTGCTGTGTTACTAAGTTACTGTTACTTTGTTACTAGATTACTGTGTTATTATGTTACTATGTTACAATGTTACGTTGTCACTATATTACTACTTTACTATGTTACCATGTTGCTATGTTACTAAGTTACTGTGTTAATTTGTTACTATATTACTATGTTACTATGTTGCCATGTTGTAATGTTACTAAGTTGCTGTGTTACTATGTTACTACGTTACTATGTATGTAACATGCGGGCAGGCAGTTGGGGTGTCTGGGCCCAGTAGCATCTCACCCAATGTCCTGTTGGCCCAGTCTGCTCAGTGGGGGCACAAGGGTGACATCAGGAGGGGGAGGTGGGGGTCCAGTCAGAATCTTTATCTTAAAGTGGGAGCCCAGAAAGACCCTCAGACCCAAGTGACACAAAGGGAGCAGAGAAGATGTCGGGGGTGTTTGGGAGATGTGGGTCGTAGTTAGAGATCAGTTCGTTGGCCGAGGGTCCAAGGGGTCAAGTAGAGGAGATTTGTAAGAGGCCGAGCTCGTTGGGGTGGGGGGTCTGACATATCTGACGACAGCCCTGGGAAGGGCCCAAGAAACATATTGTAACACCGATTATTATGGGATAGAGACCGGCACAATCCTGTTCTATTTCTCTTTATACTAAAATGACCCCAGGAAGCTGGAGATGCTGAGCTTGGCCTCAGGGGGCCCCACAATCCAACAAGATAAATTTATTCCAAATAATGTGACCCCAACACCAGCCCAAATCATCATTCCATTGTTATGGGGGGCTGCCAATGATTCCGAGGGGGGACTTTCCATTGGGAGGAAAAAACGTTCCAATTTCTGCTTTTACTTTTATGATACAATAAATCACTAAATCCCCAAACACTCTGATTGGCTGAGAACTGAATGCAGAAATATCTGACTGCAAATCTGAAACAATAAAAGAAATATCTTAAATGTAAATAAAAAGAAATGAAAATTATCCCAGAAGATCGGGAGTGGGGGGGTGCTGACAGAAAAGGCAGTCGATTGAGTCTGTGAACGAGGCCCCGGGGGTCTAGGGGAGCCAGTCGGCCCCTCTCTACTTCTCAACTAGGGGAGCTGAATTGAACTGTTTATTCCCCCTGCACATTCACTGAGCCACGGGGGCCACAGGGGCCACACTGCCCTTTACTTCCCATCTTTCCCACTGAAAATTGCTCCCTAATTTATATTGACTCTCCCTATGCTGATAATCTGTCATGTACAACATAGGGGGGAGAAGAATCAGCCAATTATATTCTGCCCTTATTAACGGGGGAGAAGGAGAGAAAATTGGGAACAGGGAAGGAAACTGTGAGCAGAGAGAGAGAACAGGGGATTCTGCAATGAGCTTGGCATGTGATTGGCTGTCTCGCCTGCATAACTAATTAGGAATAGCTGAAACCATTACCCTGGACACAGGGGGAAACATTCATTTAAAAAGACATCTCATACAGCAAATCCAATAACTGTTCATCTTAATCCCCATTAAGAGGGTTATGCTGAGGGGGGAGGAGTTATCGCTGATGCCCCACAAATCAAATCTTTGGCTTTTTGATCATCTGGGCGGAGATATGTGGCCAAATTATAAAGTATGGAGGCCAAAATGAGGCCCAACAACCTCCAGACTCTTCTTATAAATAATGGCAGATTTTAGGGTTCATTTATCATGGCAGACACGAGTGGGCATTATGCTGGGCACCCCAATGGTGAATGGGGGACAAAGCAGGTTCCTCCTGTTTCCTAGGATTGTACATAGAAGAGCCAATCATGTGGCAACAATACTGTGTGTATGTCTGTCTGTCTGTCTATATAGCATATACACATGGCTGTAGATCTGCCAGTAAGGGAGGACAGACAGACTTCATGCAGGAGGGGATGATGGGAGAATTGCCAGTAGTTCACTCCCCACCATCTGTTTCTTTTCCAACCAAGGCCGTGACTCAGCCAATGGCAGCCCAGCCTGTCCCTCCTGCACCAATCAGATGATTTAATGTGTCTCCACCATTATCATTTAGCTGCAATAGAGATAGCGGAACCTTCATTATATCTTCAGCTTCACTAACGACTTCCCTTAATTGTCTGGAACTTTCACATGAGGAAATAGTGAGGCTTCATTGTAACATCCCAGAAGAATCATTTGATATTTTGCATTTGTCCCCATAGAGTGAGACATTCCCTAGGGACACTGAGCGCTCTCCTAAGCAAGGGTCATGGGGGTTGCACAGAATCTCCAATAACCCCACACACTGGGGACAAAGGGATTTGAACTGTTGGAGTTATACAGGCAGGTGAGGGGGGCAGACGGGAGACATTGGGGTGGAAAATGAAGATTTTCATTCATCCTGCTCATGTTACTTCTATAACTTCTGTTACTACTGTATCTGAGGAATTAAGTCTAAAGGAACTGGAATTTTTCTTGAAAATGTTTCACCTTAATCCAAGAGGCAAAACTCTGTGAGACTGCTGAGCCTTGTCCCCTCCTGGATTGCTTTGAGGGCAGCAAGAAGACAGAAGGTTGGAAAGAGGTATAAAGGGGGACATTTCTGCCCCTACAGAGAGGAGGTCTGTGACACTGCTTGTCATCAACATACATGACACTAGGACATCGTTTTACCCTGACAGTTTCACAACAATTCCCACTGCACAATGTACATTGAACAATAAGTAACTGGGCCTCATTTATATATATACTTGATAGAGACAGAAGGACAAGATGGAGACAGTAGGACAAGATAAAGAGAGTAGGACAAGATGGAGACAGTAGGGCAAGGTGATGGCAGTACGACAAGATGGAAACAGTAGGGGAAGATGGAGACAGTATGACAAGATGGAGACAGTAGGACAAGATGGAGACAGTAGGACAAGATGGAGACAGTAGGACAAGATGGAAACAGTAAGGCAAGATGGAGACAGTAGGGCAAGATGGAAACAGTAGGACAAGATGTAGACAGTAGGGCAAGATGGAGAAAGTAGGACAAGATGGAGACAGTAGGACAAAATGTAGACAGTAGGGCAAGATGGAGACAGTAGGGCAAGATGGAAACAGTAGGACAAGATGAAGACAGAAGGGCAAGATAGAAACAGTAGGGCAATATGGAGACAGTAGGACAAGATGGAAACAGTAGGACAAGATGGGAACACTAGGGAAAGATGAAGACAGAAGGGCAAGATGGAAACAGTAGAACAAGACAGAGACAGTAGGACAAGATTGAGACAGTAGGACAAGATGTAGACAGAAGGGCAAGATGGAGACAGTAGGGAAAGATGAAGACAGAAGGGCAAGATTGAAACAGTAGGACAAGACAGAGACAGTAGGACAAGATTGAGACAGTAGGGTAAGATGGAGACAGTAAGACAAGAAGGAGACAGTAGGGCAAGATGGAGACAGTAGGGCAAGATAGAAACAGTAGGACAAGATGGGAAGAGAAGGGCAAGATGAAGACAGAAGTGTAAGATGGAAACAGTAGAACAAAATGCAGACAGTAGAGTAAGATGAAAACAGTAGGACAAGATGGAGACAGTAGGACAAGATAGAGACAGTAGGGTAAGATGGAAACAGTAGGACAAGATGGAGACAGTAGAGCAAGATGGAGACAGTAGGACAAGATGGAAACAGTAGGGCAAGATGGAGAAAGTAGGACAAGATAGAGACAGTAGAACAAGATGGAAACAGTAGGACAAGATGGAGACAGTAGGACAAGATGGAGACAGTAGGGCAAGATGGAAACAGTAGGACAAGAAGAGACAGTAGGACAAGACAAGGTGGAAACAGTAGGACAAGACAAAGACAGTAGGACAAGATTGAGACAGTAGGACAAGATGTAGACAGAAGGGCAAGATGGAGACAGTAGGGAAAGATGAAGACAGAAGGGCAAGATTGAAACAGTAGGACAAGACAGAGACAGTAGGACAAGATTGAGACAGTAGGGTAAGATGGAGACAGTAAGACAAGAAGGAGACAGTATTGCAAGATGGAGACAGTAGGGCAAGATAGAAACAGTAGGACAAGATGGGAACAGAAGGGCAAGATGAAGACAGAAGTGTAAGATGGAAACAGTAGAACAAAATGCAGACAGTAGAGTAAGATGAAAACAGTAGGACAAGATGGAGACAGTAGGACAAGATAGAGACAGTAGGGTAAGATGGAAACAGTAGGACAAGATGGAGACAGTAGAGCAAGATGGAGACAGTAGGACAAGATGGAAACAGTAGGGCAAGATGGAGAAAGTAGGACAAGATGGAGACAGTAGGACAAGATGGAGACAGTAGGGCAAGATGGAAACAGTAGGACAAGAAGAGACAGTAGGACAAGACAAGATGGAAACAGTAGGACAAGACAGAGACAGTAGGACAAGATTGAGACAGTAGGACAAGATGTAGACAGAAGGGCAAGATGGAGACAGTAGGCAAGATGGAGACAGTAGGACAAGATGGGGACACTAGGGAAAGATGAAGACAGAAGGGCAAGATTGAAACAGTTGGACAAGACAGAGACAGTAGGACAAGATTGAGACAGTAGGGTAAGATGGAGACAGTAAGACAAGATGGAGACAGTAGGGCAAGATGGAGACAGTAGGGCAAGATAGAAACAGTAGGACAAGATGGGAACAGTAGGGCAAGATGAAGACAGAAGTGTAAGATGGAAACAGTAGAACAAAATGCAGACAGTAGAGCAAGATGGAAACAGTAGGACAAGATGGAGACAGTAGGACAAGATAGAGACAGTAGGGTAAGATGGAAACAGTAGGACAAGATGGAGACAGTAGAGCAAGATTTAGACAGTAGGACAAGATGGAAACAATAGGACAAGATGGAGACAGTAGGGCAAGATGGAAACAGTAGGACAAGATGGAGACAGTAGGACAAGACAAGATGGAAACAGTAAGACAAGATGGAGACAGTAGGGCAAGATGGAGAAAGTAGGACAAGATAGAGACAGTAGGACAAGATGGAAACAGTAGGACAAGATGGAGACAGTAGGACAAGATGGAGACAGTAGGACAAGATGGAGACAGTAGGACAAGACAAGATGGAAACAGTAAGACAAGATGGAGACAGTAGGGCAAGATGGAAACAGTAAGACAAGATGGAAACAGAAGGACAAGATAGAGACAATAGGACAAAATGGAGACAGTAGAGTAAGATGGAGAAAGCAGGACAAGATGGAGTCATCTCATATCTCTCTGGCCAGTTTTTCCAAAGCACAGGTCCATTTTGTACGTGTCATGCTACAATGCACATTGGTTCTTTATTTCTTGACCAAAACAGGGAAACTGTTGTTCTTCCATGTTTGCTTCTTGTGAGGAAATAGATTCCCAGAGTCCAAATAACCCTTTCATAATGGACTTCTGTTAACAAATCATTCACAATGAAGGGTGAAGGGATGGGTGTAAACTGGGAATCGAATTACCTATCTCACAAGGTACATGGAGCAGTCTCAGTTTCTCTGTTTAGGTCAGGAAATAACAAAAAATTAGCTTTAGGTAAAATGTATGATCAGCACAAGTCTATTCATTGCACTCATGCTGCACAAGGGGGATACTGTACCTTTAAGCTCTGCAGTCAGTCTGTATTTTATTATCCAAGTGCAGATGAATGTGAGGCTCTTTGCATGAACCTTCTGATTGACCCCGGTCTCATGCCAGTCTGGGGGCAGTGCCAAGGAATGTTCCCTGATGTTACACAGAGAAATGACTGTGGGTTGCGGCTTCGGAACCTGCAAACAAATGGTGGAATGGAGAATCCTCAGAGGAGGCATCAGGCTCTTCCTGGCCCCTGAGAGGCGGAAATCAGGGCCAATGAGAGAAGCAGAAGAGGATGTTTCCTTGGAATGAGCAATTTAGGAGTTTTGGCAAATTCCAGCATTTTCTTTATAAATTTAGCTGTGAAATTGCAAAATCCCAATCCAGAGATTCGTTTCCTGCGGGGACTTTGCTGTGTTGGGTTTATATTGGGGCGTCAGTGGCCTGGGGGACAATGCACCTCCACCTGAGGGCAACTGAGGAGAGTGAGGACCTGCCCAATAGGGGTTTATGTAGGGAAGGGCAAAGTGCAAAAACTGGGTGCAATGTGCCCCCGCCATACGCAGTGAATAATTGTCAGAATACTCCGCCTCCCCATGAACACACGCTGCCTGTGATTGGCTCATAGGTGTCTGCCCTATGACGGTATGGGGGGCAGTAAGGATGACGTTTTAACAGTGCGTCTCCCCAGATTTAGGTTAAAAAAAAAGATCTTTTTTGTAAGAGAAATAGGCAGTGATACTAGGAGTCCAGTGGTATATTTATATTTACAGTGGGACCCCCAATTTATGTCTTTCGGGGGACCAGGAAAAAATTGAGTAAAATCTGGGACAGTGTAAAATCAAGGAAATGTGTTAAATCAACTTATTCTTCAATACTGAAAAGATATAATCACATGATTCTTACTGAAATTACACTATGGGGGGCCATTACAACATGGGGGTGCAAGGCCTCTCTGACAGTCACATGCACAGCCTAAAGCAATTCGTGATTGGTGCATAACTGTATGTTAATATAATTGCTCCAGCAGAATTCTGCACTGAAATTCATTTTATAAAAGATCAAACTGATCTTTACTGAGACTTGACTGATTTCATTTTGAAATCTGACATGGGGCTAGACATATTGTCAGTTTCCCAGCTGCCCCAGTCATGTGACTTGTGCTTTTATAAACTTCAGTCACTCTTTACTGCTGTACTGCAAGTTAGAGTGATATCACCCCCCCCCCTCCCTTTTTCCCCCCAGCAGCCTAACAACAGAACAATGGGAAGGTAACCAGATAGCAGCTCCCTAACACAAGATAACAGCTGCCTGGTAGATCTAAGAACAACCCTCAATAGTAAAATCCAGGTCCCACTGAGACACATTCAGTTACATTGAGTAGGAGAAACAACAGCCTGCCAGAAAGCAGTTCCATCCTAAAGTGCTGGCTCTTTCTGAAATCACATGACCAGGCAAAATGAGCTGAGATGCACCTACACACCAATATTACAACTAAATACACTTGCTGGTTCAGGAATGACATTTTATATTGTAGGGTGAATTATTTGCAGTGTAAACAGTGTCATTTAGAAATAAAAATGACATCATAAAATCCCTTTAAATTTCTTTATTTCACAATAATTGTATTATATTATATATTATATAATTGTTGGAAGACTAGTAGAGTGTCAGACAGGCCAATAAGAGGCCAGCAAAGACCAGTAGAATGTCAGATAGGCCAATAAGAGGCCAGCAAAGACCAGTAGAATGTCAGATAGGCCAATAAGAGGCCAGCAAAGACCAGTAGAATGTCAGATAGGCCAATAAGAGGCCAGCAAAGACCAGTAGAATGTCAGATAGGCCAATAAGGGGCCAGGAAAGACCTGTAGAGTTTCAGAAAGGCCAATAAGAGGCCAGCAAATACCAGTATGGTGTAAGACAGGCCAATAAGAGGCCAGCAAAGGGACAGCAAAGACCAGTAGGATGTCAGGCAAGACAATAAGAGGCAAGCAAAGACCAGTAGGGCTCAGACAGGCCATAAGAGGCCAGTGAAGACCAGTTGAATGTCAGACAGGCCAATAAGAGGCCATAAAGGACCAGTAGAATGTCAGACAGGTCAATAGGAGACTATCAAAGACCAGTAGAATGTCAGACAGGGCAATACGAGGCCATTAAAGATCAGTAGAATGTCAGACAGGCCAATAAGAGGCCATCAAAGACCAGTAGAATGTCAGACAGGCCAATAAGAGGCCATCAAAGACCAGTAGAATGTCAGACAGGTCAATAAGAGGCCATCAAAGACCAGTAGAATGTCAGACAGGCCAATAAGAGGCCATCAAAGACCAGTAGAATGTCAGACAGGCCAATAAGAGGCCATCAAAGACCAGTAGAATGTCAGACAGGTCAATAAGAGGCCATCAAAGACCCATAGAATTAACAGACAGGTCAATAAGAGGCTATCAAAGACTAGTATGATTTCAGACAGGCCAATATGGGGCCAGGGCAGAGAAGTAGTTGCTACATAGTCCAGGAAGGCACCAGGAAGACCAATAAGGTGTCAGAAGTCCAGTAAGACTTCAGGAAGACCTATAAAAGCTTAGAGAATACCAGTAAAATGGGACAGAGCAGACCAGTAAGGTGTCAGGACAACCAGTATGTATCAGCAAGAAACTCCCACCTTATGCTATAACTGTTGGGAACTTTGTGTCAATTCATGGTGCCGGATGTTATATAATGTATTGTGAGGGAAGAATCACAACTTTGCTCAATTTCCCCTGCTTGCTGCCCTGACCTCTAGATTGCAAGCTTCAGTGGCCAGTGTCCTGTTTCTTTATCCGCCTATTGTTGTGGTGTCCAGTCCATAAGCACAAACCTTTATACAAACATTTCATGCCAGTTGGACCGTTCTGCCCCGGAATGTTCCCAAGAATCCGCCATGAACACAATGAGACATCGCCATGGTATGTGGCCTCTTGTCCTGCACCGACGCCTCGGCCCCCGGGGAAACATCACGACTTTCCTGCTGCTAAAAATGGGGAAAGTGGCAAAGTGATAGACATTAGTTGTTTTGTGTTATTTTCCTGATCCTAGATAAGGACCGGTGCCTCCCACAGTAGCATTTCTGGGGACAATAGCTAAAAAAGGCTCAATAATTTGCAGTTGGTCAATTTTTCAATTTGAATAGCTTTTTGGTTTCTATGCTCCCTGCCTGTAGCTACTGCATTTATAAAGGTAAGTAGAAACAAGCCAGATGGATCTAACCTTACTATCCATCTGATGAGTGGTTGTCAGGAACACTCACCCTAGCAACCCAATGGCAGAGAGCCAGAAAATAAAGGCAAAATCCACATTTTGGATTTTACGATGAAAAATACACAGTAGAAGCATAGTAAGCTGGTGCCATCTAGTGGCCTATCTCCAAAGCTTTTATTATTATTATTACTAATATCATGTATTTGCATAGTACCAACATATTCTGCAGCGCTGTACAATAGATGGCTACATACACTCAGCATACACATTACACACAAATATCAGCAAGTATAGGATGCAAAGAGGACCTGCCCAGCAGAGCTTACAATCTATTACAACTCCTTTCCACAAAATGTGAGAGACTGATTAGAATAAGAAGAGAATGGGATGATTTGCAAATCAGTGAAGCCCGATATTTAATGGCAAATAGTACAAAGTCAACAGACCAGATGCTGAAACAGAGAAATTGTATTGTTTTTTGGGAATTTTTTTTTTGCATTTGATGCCGCAACGTTTCCAAAAAGTTGAGGGCGAGGGGCAAAATAAAACTGAGTGGGGAGATTGGGGATTCCATCACCTACAGTTAATAATATCATTAAAAGACTCCAAAAATTGGGGGATATGATCACTATATATAAATATATAAGGGGGATATGATCACTATATATAAATATATAAGGGGGATATGATCACTATATATAAATATATAAGGGGATATGATCACTATATATAAATATATAAGGGGATATGATCACTATATATAAATATATAAGGGGAATATGATCACTATATATAAATATATAAGGGGATATGATCACTATATATAAATATATAAGGGGATATGATCACTATATATAAATATATAAGGGGATATGATCACTATATATATAAATATATAAGGGGGATATGATCACTATATATAAATATATAAGGGGGATATGATCACTATATATAAATATATAAGGGGGATATGATCACTATATATAAATATATAAGGGGATATGATCACTATATATAAATATATAAGGGGATATGATCACTATATATAAATATATAAGGGGATATGATCACTATATATAAATATATAAGGGGATATGATCCACTATATATAAATATATAAGGGGATATGATCACTATATATAAATATATAAGGGGATATGATCACTATATATAAATATATAAGGGGGATATGATCACTATATATAAATATATAAGGGGGATATGATCACTATATATAAATATATAAGGGGGATATGATCACTATATATAAATATATAAGGGGATATGATCACTATATATAAATATATAAGGGGATATGATCACTATATATAAATATATAAGGGGGATATGATCACCATATATAAATATATAAGGGGATATGATCACTATATATAAATATATAAGGGGGATATGATCACTATATATAAATATATAAGGGGACATGATCACTATATATAAATATATAAGGGGATATGATCACTATATATAAATATATAAGGGGATATGATCACTATATATAAATATATAAGGGGATAAGATCACTATATATAAATATATAAGGGGGATATGATCACTATATATATAAATATATAAGGGGATATGATCACTATATATAAATATATAAGGGGGATATGATCACTATATATAAATATATAAGGGGATATGATCACTATATATAAATATATAAGGGGATATGATTACTATATATAAATATATACGGGGATATGATCACTATATATAAATATATAAGGGGGATATGATCTCTATATATAAATATATAAGGGGATATGATCACTATATATAAATATATAAGGGGATATGATCACTATATATAAATATATAAGGGGATATGATCACTATATATAAATATATAAGGGGATATGATCACTATATATAAATATATAAGGGGATATGATCACTATATATAAATATATAAGGGGGATATGATCACTATATATAAATATATAAGGGGGATATGATCACTATATATAAATATATAAGGGGATATGATCTCTATATATAAATATATAAGGGGGGACAGTAATGAAAAAGAGAAAGTACAGAGATAATTGATTCTACTTAGAAGAACTACAAGTCCCCTAACCCAGTGCAGCTGAATAACCCAGATCCAAGAGCTGTGTCAGTAGAACCTTCAGGGTTCTGTATGTATTTGCCCCAATAGGTTCTATGGGATGAATCTGAGGGGTTGGACTAGGGTTGCTTGATGCCAATGTTATTAATAGGAAAAACGGCAAGAATATAGGAAGGCCGGTATTTTTTTGCAGAAAAGGTGGCAACCCTAGGTAGGACTGCCATGAGTTATCATAGGGCACCATACTGCTAGATTAGCAAGGTCCCCCCCGGGCCCCAAATATCAGCCCACCTGCTGCCAGAAAGTAAAGAGAATGTTTAATAAAAATGAAAAATACATCACACAGCCAGGTCCCCAATTTACCCCAGTTATGCTAAAACTGCACCCCTTTGTGAGCTGGCCCCTGGTTGCAGTACCTATTGTAGCCCCTTGGTGGCAACCATACAAAGGAGTTGCCACAAACCATTTCATCGGACACATGACACGAGGTTGTTCATTGGAGAGAAATAAATTCAGTGAGAGAAGGGGAATCACTAATTCGCTGGTGGGCAGGGGGGGCACAAGCTGTGGAGCAAGTCAGGAAACTCAACAGCCCACAAGTAGCCAAGAGCAGCAAAAAGCCATTGCCTTAAAGGATAAGTCAACCTTTAAAAAAATTGATGAGACTGTATTCTAAGCACTTCTGCTTCAGTAGCCAGTCCATCGAGTAATAGCCACCCCTATGCCTCTCACTGGGAAGTTAACGCCCGGGTTGGAAGAGAATTGTTGCACATGCGCAGGCAGCCTGGACCAGCGTGGATAATGCAACCTCAGGACGGGTCTTGGCTTCATAGGACGAGCCTTGAGAAAGTCCCTTGGCCGTGCTGAGGAGCATGGACATTACATGCAGGTTCCAACCTTTGTCTGGTGGAGAACCCTTCTAATGGACCAGATATCAGAGCTGACCCCTCCTATACCTGGAATCCAAAATTGCACCAACTTCAAATTCCTCAATTCCCTGAACTGTCACTGGAGCTGGAGGAGAGGAAGTTCAACCAACAAATGAATTCTTGAAACCAAGTTTAAGTGAAGCAACGTGAAATACAGGCTGGATCTTAAAGGAGGCAGGTCATTCCAACTTGAAAAGCAACATCGTTGACTTGCTTCATGATGGGAAACAGACCAAGAAACTTCTGTCCCAACTTTTAGGAAGGACATGACAGCTTGATGTGCCGAGTGGACAACCACACTTGATCCCCAACCCAAAACTCAGGGTTTCTCCTCCTTCTCCTATCACTAAGGATTTATCATTTTCTTGGGCCAGAATCATTATTTGTGGAATCTTTTGAAGATTCTCAGAGACAAGACGATTTCTTCAGGAAGATGAGGTAAAACTTGAGTATGGCAAAGAGTTTGTTTGGTTGAGACATGTACAGTGGAAGAAGCTTACGCCAGTCATCTTAAAGGAACGAAGAAAAACAAAGCAAATATTGTTCTAAAGTCTGATTGGTCCTTTCAGTCTGATCATTAGCCTCAGGGTGAAAAGTAGTGGAAAAGGAAAATTTTATCTTAAATGATTGACAAAGTGCCTTTCAAAATATAGAGGTGAGGTGTACCTCTAAACAATCTCATCAGGAACACCAAGTAGCGAATAATTTCATTATGAAAATTTCATGCTGATGGTGAGATCTCCTTTCCTCCCCACCAATGAATCAATCATTCCCCTCTCTTGGTAGGGAATCCCATAACCTGACTGTCCTTACAGTAAAGAACCCCTTCCTATGCTGATGGTGAGATCTCCTTTCCTCCCCACCAATGAATCAATCATTCCCCCTCTCTTGGTAGGGAATCCCATAACCTGACTGCCCTTACAGTAAAGAACCCCTTCCTATGCTGATGGTGAGATCTCCTTTCCTCCCCACCAATGAATCAATCATTCCCCCTCTCTTGGTAGGGAATCCCATAACCTGACTGCCCTTACAGTAAAGAACCCCTTCCTATGCTGATGGTGAGATCTCCTTTCCTCCCCACCAATAAATCACTAATTCCCCTCTCTTGGTAGGGAATCCCATAACCTGACTGTCCTTACAGTAAAGAACCCCTTCCTATGCTGATGGTGAGATCTCCTTTCCTCCCCACCAATAAATCACTAATTCCCCTCTCTTGGTAGGGAATCCCATAACCTGACTGTCCTTACAGTAAAGAACCCCTTCCTATGCTGATGGTGAGATCTCCTTTCCTCCCCACCAATAAATCACTAATTCCCCTCTCTTGGTAGGGAATCCCATAACCTGACTGTCCTTACAGTAAAGAACCCCTTCCTATACTGATGGTGAGATCTCCATTCCTCCCCACCAATGAATCACTCATTCCCCCTCTCTTGGTAGGGAATCCCATAACCTGACTGTCCTTACAGTAAAGAACCCCTTCCTATGCTGATGGTGAGATCTCCTTTCCTCCCCACCAATAAATCACTAATTCCCCTCTCTTGGTAGGGAATCCCATAACCTGACTGTCCTTACAGTAAAGAACCCCTTCCTATACTGATGGTGAGATCTCCATTCCTCCCCACCAATGAATCACTCATTCCCCCTCTCTTGGTAGGGAATCCCATAACCTGACTGCCCTTACAGTAAAGAACCCCTTCCTATGCTGATGGTGAGATCTCCTTTCCTCCCCACCAATGAATCACTCATTCCCCTCTCTTGGTAGGGAATCTCATAACCTGACTGCCCTTACAGTAAAGAACCCCTTCCTATGCTGATGGTGAGATCTCCTTTCCTCCCCACCAATGAATCACTCATTCCCCCTCTCTTGGTAGGGAATCCCATAACCTGACTGTCCTTACAGTAAAGAACCCCTTCCTATGCTGATGGTGAAATCTCCTCCCCCCCAATGAATCACTCATTCCCCCTCTCTTGGTAGGGAATCCCATAACCTGACTGCCCTTACAGTAAAGAACCCCTTCCTATGCTGATGGTGAGATCTCCTTTCCTCCCCACCAATGAATCAATCATTCCCCCTCTCTTGGTAGGGAATCCCATAACCTGACTGCCCTTACAGTAAAGAACCCCTTCCTATGCTGATGGTGAGATCTCCTTTCCTCCCCACCAATAAATCACTAATTCCCCTCTCTTGGTAGGGAATCCCATAACCTGACTGTCCTTACAGTAAAGAACCCCTTCCTATGCTGATGGTGAGATCTCCTTTCCTCCCCACCAATAAATCACTAATTCCCCTCTCTTGGTAGGGAATCCCATAACCTGACTGTCCTTACAGTAAAGAACCCCTTCCTATGCTGATGGTGAGATCTCCTTTCCTCCCCACCAATAAATCACTAATTCCCCTCTCTTGGTAGGGAATCCCATAACCTGACTGTCCTTACAGTAAAGAACCCCTTCCTATACTGATGGTGAGATCTCCATTCCTCCCCACCAATGAATCACTCATTCCCCCTCTCTTGGTAGGGAATCCCATAACCTGACTGTCCTTACAGTAAAGAACCCCTTCCTATGCTGATGGTGAGATCTCCTTTCCTCCCCACCAATAAATCACTAATTCCCCTCTCTTGGTAGGGAATCCCATAACCTGACTGCCCTTACAGTAAAGAACCCCTTCCTATACTGATGGTGAGATCTCCTTTCCTCCCCACCAATGAATCACTCATTCCCCCTCTCTTGGTAGGGAATCCCATAACCTGACTGTCCTTACAGTAAAGAACCCCTTCCTATGCTGATGGTGAGATCTCCTTTCCTCCCCACCAATAAATCACTAATTCCCCTCTCTTGGTAGGGAATCCCATAACCTGACTGTCCTTACAGTAAAGAACCCCTTCCTATGCTGATGGTGAGATCTCCTTTCCTCCCCACCAATGAATCACTCATTCCCCCTCTCTTGGTAGGGAATCCCATAACCTGACTGTCCTTACAGTAAAGAACCCCTTCCTATGCTGATGGTGAAATCTCCTCCCCCCAATGAATCACTCATTCCCCCTCTCTTGGTAGGGAATCCCATAACCTGACTGTCCTTACAGTAAAGAACCCCTTCCTATGCTGATGGTGAGATCTCCTTTCCTCCCCACCAATGAATCACTCATTCCCCTCTCTTGGTAGGGAATCTCATAACCTGACTGCCCTTACAGTAAAGAACCCCTTCCTATGCTGATGGTGAGATCTCCTTTCCTCCCCACCAATGAATCACTCATTCACCCTCTCTTGGTAGGGAATCCCATAACCTGACTGTCCTTACAGTAAAGAACCCCTTCCTATGCTGATGGTGAAATCTCCTCCCCCCAATGAATCACTCATTCCCCCTCTCTTGGTAGGGAATCCCATAACCTGACTGCCCTTACAGTAAAGAACCCCTTCCTATGCTGATGGTGAGATCTCCTTTCCTCCCCACCAATGAATCACTCATTCCCCTCTCTTGGTAGGGAATCCCATAACCTGACTGCCCTTACAGTAAAGAACCCCTTCCTATACTGATGGTGAGATCTCCTTTCCTCCCCACCAATGAATCACTCATTCCCCCTCTCTTGGTAGGGAATCCCATAACCTGACTGTCCTTACAGTAAAGAACCCCTTCCTATGCTGATGGTGAGATCTCCTTTCCTCCCCACCAATGAATCACTCATTCCCCCTCTCTTGGTAGGGAATCCCATAACCTGACTGTCCTTACAGTAAAGAACCCCTTCCTATGCTGATGGTGAAATCTCCTCCCCCCAATGAATCACTCATTCCCCCTCTCTTGGTAGGGAATCCCATAACCTGACTGTCCTTACAGTAAAGAACCCCTTCCTATGCTGATGGTGAGATCTCCTTTCCTCCCCACCAATGAATCACTCATTCCCCTCTCTTGGTAGGGAATCCCATAACCTGACTGCCCTTACAGTAAAGAACCCCTTCCTATGCTGATGGTGAGATCTCCTTTCCTCCCCACCAATGAATCACTCATTCCCCCTCTCTTGGTAGGGAATCCCATAACCTGACTGTCCTTACAGTAAAGAACCCCTTCCTATGCTGATGGTGAGATCTCCTTTCCTCCCCACCAATGAATCACTCATTCCCCTCTCTTGGTAGGGAACCCCATAACCCGACTGTCCTTACAGTAAAGAACCCCTTCCTATGCTGATGGTGAGATCTCCTTTCCTCCCCACCAATGAATCACTCATTCCCCCTCTCTTGGTAGGGAATCCCATAACCTGACTGTCCTTACAGTAAAGAACCCCTTCCTATGCTGATGGTGAGATCTCCTTTCCTCCCCACCAATGAATCACTCATTCCCCTCTCTTGGTAGGGAATCCCATAACCTGACTGCCCTTACAGTAAAGAACCCCTTCCTATGCTGATGGTGAGATCTCCTTTCCTCCCCACCAATGAATCACTCATTCCCCCTCTCTTGGTAGGGAATCCCATAACCTGACTGTCCTTACAGTAAAGAACCCCTTCCTATGCTGATGGTGAGATCTCCTTTCCTCCCCACCAATGAATCACTCATTCCCCTCTCTTGGTAGGGAATCCCATAACCTGACTGCCCTTACAGTAAAGAACCCCTTCCTATGCTGATGGTGAGATCTCCTTTCCTCCCCACCAATGAATCACTCATTCCCCCTCTCTTGGTAGGGAATCCCATAACCTGACTGCCCTTACAGTAAAGAACCCCTTCCTATGCTGATGGTGAGATCTCCTTTCCTCCCCACCAATGAATCACTTATTCCCCTCTCTTGGTAGGGAATCCCATAACCTGACTGCCCTTACAGTAAAGAACCCCTTCCTATGCTGATGGTGAGATCTCCTTTCCTCCCCACCAATGAATCGCTCATTATCTTCACAAAATCACTTTTGTGGATGCCTCAAAGCCTCTATTCCCTGCAGCCTCCAGACCCTATAGCCCCCCCCCCCCCAGAATTAGTACATACTGCCTTTATTTTCCATCCTCTGATCAGAGAGAAGATCACATGGGGGCAGAACTGTTCATTAGAATATACAAGTGCCACAACTAATATTCATCACATGCCTTTGTATCATATAAACAGAGAAACAGACGTTGTGTTTGGGGAAAGGCAAGTTGTGCCCATAACAACCTTATCCCAATATCTGGGACACAAGGGGTCGGCAGTATCATAGTTTGGGAGATTATTGTGAACCAAAAAATAAAAATATTTTTTGTGTGACCAAAGTTTCTGAAATATCCCCTTATTTTCCGACCCGGCAGCCTCGTTTCTCCTCGAGTAAAACAACAGCAATCCAAAATTCAAATAGGTCAGCGCTAATCAAAGCTCAGGGGAAAATATGAAGAAAAAGAGAAAAAAGTATAATATAGTGTAGTACTTAGTGAGAGAGTTGTAGTACCACAACACCATATGGTTTTACTTAACCTTTAGTGCAATTAACTCTTTATACTCCACCACGTGCGTTTGTTTAAAAAAGGTACTTCAGATTATTTTGTGCTTATCAGACTTTGTAGGTTGCAAAACGTTTAGTTGCTCCTTCTTGCTAAGGGAAGTTTAAGTGTCAAAACTTCTTTAGTTTTCTAAAAGTAAAAACCAATTGGTTACACTCACATTTAAGTGGATTAAAACAGGCAAAACATCTCTCTCTCTATTGTCCCAGTTTCTTGGATCCTCAGTGATTTGCGGTTCACGTTTCCTTCACGCGCTTCTCCACTTGCTCCTTCCTGGGCGCTGAGTTGTGATGTCAGTTGCTGTGCCTAACGCGTTTCGTCGCTTAACGACTTCATGAGAGGCTTTCAGTGGATTGAAATTCCTCTTAAGCTTCTTAAACGAGTTGGTTGCCATGGTTACGCGTCTCCGAGTAATGCGGCCATGATGCTCCGGGATTTCAGTGCTCTCTCCGGTACCACAAACCTTTCCCCCGACAGAATACTGAATCTCCCTCCCACGGCAATGGAACTCAGCGTAGGGCAGAACAAGAACGTCTATGGAGGGAGCAGAAGCGAAGGAAGTGTTTTCCCTCCATAGACTCGCCTTCTTCTTCTGACTCTTTCAAGTTTTCAAACGGGGGTCACTGACCCCATCTAAAAAACAAATACTCTGTAAGGCTACAAATGTATTGTTATTGTTACTTTTTATTCCTCATCTTTCTATTCAGTCCTCTCCTATTCATATTCCAGTCTCTTATTTAAATATCTGTAACACTAACTTGGGCTATACAGGCCACAAGGAGTTAATGTCCAGCTAGTGATTGGAGCATGGGTTACATGTGACTCTAACACTTCAGGATCAGTGCCTTCACTAAGTGGAAGATTAATATAAGGGTGTAGCGCAACTACAACTCTCAGGCTACTGTACATGTGAAATAGGAAAAAGATGGACGCCAGGGGGTTCTTATGGTGAACAAAAGAACGGTTGTTTATTATTACAAGAACAATGACCTCAGGTTTAGGTATAGGCAGATGTAACATCACATTGGCTACAATAGGTTGGATGAGGAATGTGACTCCCATAAGGCATTGTAGTCAGGCAGTAATCAGGAATCCCAGGCAGATATACCGTGAAGTGGTCCGGATCCCACCCAGTAGAGGGGTCAGGGAGAAGGAGTCTAATCCTGATCCCTATCCGCTGTGGTCCCTTCACTAAAGACAATGTATGAGCCTTGGGAAGTTTCTCCTGCTACTGATCCTGGATGGAGCACAAAGCTGCTCTTCTATCTGTCCTCTCTATCTCACTCTCCAAGAGAGTCTATAACAGATGGAACCTGTCAATAACTAACCTCATTCATGGGGTTCCCTTGTCCCCGACGTCTACACTAGAGGTTCAGATCCCTTTAGGGCGGTGGCTTTACTGGGCCTTGTTGTACCCAGACTCAATAGGAACATCCAGTAGGTAAGGACACCAGCAGCCAAACAGGAAGATCCGCCCCTTCCCCAACACAATATTGAAGTGGTCATTACACCTCTTGGCCAATAACTGGATAGCTGAAATAAACTACATACATGGGGGCAAATTTACTAAAGGGCGAAGTGACTAATGCTGGCGAAAATTCACCAGTGTGACGTCATTTTGTTACTTCGCTGATTTACTAAAAGTCACTGGCGTAACTTCACTAGCGAAGGAGATAGACTCTAGCGCTACTTTGCAGGCGACTTTGCAGATTCACTAAGATGCGCATTTTACTGAACGTTACCTGTTCCGCCAGACTTGCTTTCGCCACCTCAGACCAGGCGGAGTGCAATGGAATCAATAGATCTTCTTCCATTTTTAGTTGAAAACTTTTCTAAGTCCCAAAAAACGCTGGGGACTTTTAGTTTTTTCAGGGTGAAAGGCTACAAAAGTCCGAAAAACTTTTTTTGGGTACCCGGGCTCCCCCATATATTTCCTTACATGTGGCACATAAACTATACACTGGGCAACTCATTTTATTAAGGTTCCCTGGACTGTAATGTAATGTATTTGCTGCAACATATACGTCCATTCAACTTTAACTGCCCGCCATATGCAAATTAGCCAACGCTAGCGCAATTTCGCCAGAGTTCGGCACCCTGGAAGCAACTTCGGATTTTATAGAATGACCGTTAGAGAATGACCGTTGTCCTGGCGAATCTACGCCTGGCGAAGTGTTGCGATGTGAGCGAAGCCGTCGCTGGCAAATTTACGAAGGTTTGTGAATTTGCCCCATGGGCTTTTGCCCAGCAACTAGGGAAAAAGAGGAAGGGTAGTGATTTAAAGCGATAGGAGCATATTAACCCTATGGGTCCCTACATATGGTTGCTATCAGGTTGGTTAAGTTGCAAACTGGAGAGCTGCTGAATAAAAAGCTAAATAACTCAAAAACCACAAATAATAAAAAATAAAAACCAATTACAAATTGTCTCAGAATATCCCTCTCTACATCCTACTAACAGTTAACTCAAAGGTGAACAACCCCTTTAAGATAACGTTAGTATATTATAGAACAGCTACTTCTAAACAATAGTGATGTGGGAAATTTTTCGACAGGTTTTACCATGAAAAAGATGCCCATTGACTCCAATGAGTAAAAAAAAAATTGTTGTGCATCAAAAAAATTTTGTCACCCATAGACTTCAATGCAGTTGGCAAATATTTCGCCTTTTTGCAAAACAGGTCAGAGTCACCCATCACTGCTCAGCAACTTTTCAATTAGGCTTTATTTTTTCTTTTCTATCGTTTTTGAATGATTTGCTAACACTTTCCAGCGTTCAAATGGGGGTCACTGACCCCATGTAAAAAAATGCTCTGTAAGGCTACAAATGTATTGTTATTGCTACTTTTTATTCCTCATCTTTCTATTTAATCCTCTCCTATTCATATTCCTGTCTCTTATTCACATCAGTGCATGGTTGCTAGGGGGATTTGGACCATAGCAACCAGATGGCTGAAATTACAAACTGGAGAGCTGCTGAATAAAAAGCTAAATAAGTCAAAAACCACAAATAATAAAAAATGAAAACCAATTGCAAATTGTCTCAGAATACCCCTCTCTACATCATACTAACAGTTAATTTAAAGGGGAACAACTATTTTCAAGTACACAAAAAAGGCAGGACCTTTATAAAGAAACACTTTTATTAAAGCAGATGTTCCCCTTCCAACATTGGCTTCAGTTCAGTTGGTTTCACTGCCCCAGAAATAAAGACTTTTCCCAATCACTTTCTATTTGTGACTGTTTTTCTAATATTGAAGTGAAAAGTTTCATGTTTCCCCTTCTTATGTATTTGTGAAGCAGCTGTGGGAGGAGGGTCGGCGACCCGGTAACTGATCCATGCGTTGATCCATGTGTTTGTCCCTGCTGAGCAGAATCCCTGTGAGTGTCATTACAGGCAGCTGTTAGACTTGACATAATAGATCCTACTGAGAAATGGACCAACTAATGGATCAGCCAATTGCAACTTGCCCCTGGATCACTCAGCTGCCTCACTCACACTCACACTCACACCAACAGTTCTAGTTTCTAAACTGAAACAAGTGTTTGGGAGGTGAACATCCTCTTTAAGCAGAAACCAATCATTTTAATAATTAAAGGCAGTGCCTACTCTTTTGCTTCTCCATTTGGAGAAGGGGGTCAGCGACCCCTCCTCTACTATAAGTGCAAAGACTGGCAGCATATAAGGCTCTTCAGGAAGGACAGCGCTGACATTCTTCCTAATGCACCTGCCCGACCCTAATAATGAGAGGCCGCTGCCAGACCCTCTATAGGAGCCTCCCCATGAGACTGGGGGTCCTGCCTTTCATTATTTCAATCTGACTTGTCTCTGCTTTCCTGATTCTTTTATATTAAATGGGTTGTTCCCCTTTAAATTAACTGTTAGTATGACGTAGAGAGGGATATTCTGAGACAATTTGCATTTGGTTTTCAATTTTTATTATTTGTGGTTTTTCTTTTTATTTAGCTTTTTATTCAGCAGCTCTCCAGTTTGTAATTTCAGCCATCTGGTTGCTAGGGTCCAAATTCCCCTAGCAACCATGCACTGATGTGAATAAGAGACTGGAATATGAATAGGAGAGGCCTGAATAGAAAGAGGAATAATAAAAAGTAACAATAAATTTATAGCCTTACAGAGTATTTGTTTTTAGATGGGGTCAGTGACCCCCATTTGAAAGCTGGAAAGAGTCAGAAGGAGACAAATGAATGAAGAAGGATATAAAATATAAATAATGAAGACCAATGGCAAAGCTGCTCAGAAGTAGCCAGTCTGTAACAGGTGACTCCTCCCCTTTATTAACAAGACAAGAATGAAGGAGGAGCCCGAGGGCACGTGACACACAGTAAGACTGGAGGGAGTGAGGGTCCCACAAATTCCTTATTCCTGACACGCGCGTCACTCACTTCTAATAACACCGGGGCCAGAGGGTTTGCGGGCGGCGCTAGAAGAAGCTTACAGCCAATAGGAGAGGAGAGGCGCAACCAATCAGAGCGAGGGGCGGGTTTGTTGTTGCCTGTGGTAAAGACGTAGCGAAGGGCGGTACCACAGGAGGTGGCGGGTGGGGGGAGACTGAGGAGCAACAGCTGCTAATGGACTGGCCTGGCTCCTCCTACCGGGTTGCGGGTTAGTGTGAGGCGGGCGGCGGGGGACAAGGAGCGGAGAGAAACTCTGGGCCTGACTGGGATTTATTGGCACCCGACGTTGTCTGGACCGGGATCTCCTCTCACTCCCCGGGACCCGTATGTTCCATTGCCAGCAGGTAACTCGCTTGTTCTGTCCCTCCGAACCGCAAGATGGCGCCTGTCTCTTCCTACTCACCTGCTGTATCCGACTCTCACCTGCTTCACTTGTGTCTCCTTCTCCTCACTGACCCCAGGGCCCCTCACCTGTGTCTCATTCTCACCGACCCCAGGGCCCCTCATCTGCCTTTGATTCTCTTCACCGACCCTACGGCCCCTCACCTGTGTCTCCTTCTCCTCACCGACCCCAGGGCCCCTCACCTGCCTTTGATTCTCTTCACCGACCCTACGGCCCCTCACCTGTGTCTCCTTCTCCTCACCGACCCCAGGGCCCCTCACCTGTGTCTGCTTCTCACCGACCCCAGGGCCCCTCACCTGTGTCTCCTTTTCCTCACCGACCCCAGGGCCCCTCACCTGTGTCTGCTTCTCACCGACCCCAGGGCCCCTCACCTGTGTCTCCTCCTCACCGACCCCAGGGCCCCTCACCTGTGTCTCCTCCTCACCGACCCCAGGGCCCCTCACCTGCTTCTCATTCTCCTCACCGACCCCAGGGCCCCTCACCTGCTTCTCATTCTCCTCACCGACCCCAGGGCCCCTCACCTGCTTCTCATTCTCCTCACCGACCCCAGGGCCCCTCACCTGTGTCTCCTTCTCCTCACCGACCCCAGGGCCCCTCACCTGTGTCTCCTTCTCCTCACCGACCCCAGGGCCCCTCACCTGTGTCTCCTTCTCCTCACCGACCCCAGGGCCCCTCACCTGTGTCTGCTTCTCACCGACCCCAGGGCCCCTCACCTGCTTCTCATTCTCCTCACTGACCCCCTCACCTGTGTCTCATTCTCCTCACCGACCCCAGGGCCCCTCACCTGTGTCTCCTTTTCCTCACCGACCCCAGGGCCCCTCACCGGTTTCTCATTCTCCTCACCGACCCCAGGGCCCCTCACCGGCTTCTCATTCTCCTCACCGACCCCCTCACCTGTGTCTCATTCTCCTCACCGACCCCCTCACCTGTGTCTCATTCTCCTCACCGACCCCAGGGCCCCTCACCTGCCTCTGATTCTCTTCACCGACCCCAGGGCCCCTCACCTGCTTCACTTGTGTCTCCTTCTCCTCACTGACCCTCCATTGTTACCTGTCCTGTCATAGACCCCCCCTGTCCTGCCAACCTTGGGCCCTTCCCTGTCCCCTCTTATTCCCAAGTCTTCCCTCTTGTTTACCCCCAGCTTTACCCCTCACCTGCCCCTCATTATTACCAACGTCTTTCCCAATCCGTAACCTCCTCCCATAATCCCTCTCAGGTGTCCCTCACGTTGCCTTTCTGCTTGTGTTGGGGGTAAGGCCTAACCTGGAGTAGCACTTGCTATTGGCTTCTACCACTTACATCAGATACAAAGTATTACGTTTAGGCCAAACCACAAATTGTATTTCTGACATTTTTAGTTCTTACTCTGCTGGGAAATGTCCCTCACCCTGTAACTGTACCCAGTGCCCTCTGAGCCACAGGCAGGACAGAATAACGGGATAAATCTGATGTCTAGAGCAACATTATAGTATATTAGTATAGTATATTATTATAGTATATTATATGTGTGCTCCCTGTATAGACTCTCCTATGTGTTTGTATGTGACTGGGGGGTCTGTACAACATGCAACTGTCTCTGCTTCTGCTAAATATTTGCATCAGAGCATTGGGGGATCTAGAAGATCTTGGGTCTCATGCTCACAGTTTGTTCTGGGGACTCCATTAAGGCTACCAGTTTCCTGGGCCCATGAACTATCAATCTGTGGACTCTGACATGACCAAGGGGCAGATGTTAGTTACCTTACACATTCACTATTTAGTGGGCTTTATAGGCTTCTGTGTACTTGAAATACAAGGGCCTGCCTTGGCTCCAGAAACAGATGCAGTACTTATAGTAGCAGTGGGATAATAGTCTCTGGGAAGAGAGTGTGACTGTGGGATAGCAGGTATAGTAGGGAGAGATGTGTCTATAGTAACAGTGGGATAATAGTCTCTGGGAAGGGAGTGTGACTGTGGGATAACAGGTATAGTAGGGAGAGATGGTGCCTATAGTAACAGTGGATAATAGTCTCTGGGAAGGGAGTGTGACTGTGGGATAGCAGGTATAGTAGGGAGAGATGGTGTCTATAGTAACAGTGGATAATAGTCTCTGGGAAGGGAGTATGACTGTGGGATAGCAGTTATAGTAGGGAGAGATGGTGCCTATAGTAACAGTGGATAATAGTCTCTGGGAAGGGAGTGTGACTGTGGGATAGCAGGTATAGTAGGGAGAGATGGTGCCTATAGTAACAGTGGGATAATAGTCTCTGGGAAGGGAGTGTGGCTGTGGGATAACAGGTATAGTAGGGAGAGATGGTGTCTATAGTAACAGTGGATAATAGTCTCTGGGAAGGGAGTGTGACTGTGGGATAGCAGGTATAGTAGGGAGAGATGGTGCCTATAGTAACAGTGGATAATAGTCTCTGGGAAGGGAGTGTGACTGTGGGATAGCAGGTATAGTAGGGAGAGATGGTGCCTATAGTAACAGTGGATAATAGTCTCTGGGAAGGGAGTGTGACTGTGGGATAGCAGGTATAGTAGGGAGAGATGATGTCTATAGTAACAGTGGGATAATAGTCTCTGGGAAGGGAGTGTGACTGTGGGATAGCAGGTATAGTAGGGAGAGATGGTGCCTATAGTAACAGTGGATAATAGTCTCTGGGAAGGGAGTGTGACTGTGGGATAGCAGGTATAGTAGGGAGAGATGTGCCTATAGTAACAGTGGATAATAGTCTCTGGGAAGGGAGTGTGACTGTGGGATAGCAGGTATAGTAGGGAGAGATGTGTCTATAGTAACAGTGGGATAATAGTCTCTGGGAAGGGAGTGTGACTGTGGGATAGCAGGTATAGTAGGGAGAGATGATGTCTATAGTAACAGTGGGATAATAGTCTCTGGGAAGGGAGTGTGACTGTGGGATAACAGGTATAGTAGGGAGAGATGGTGCCTATAGTAACAGTGGATAATAGTCTCTGGGAAGGGAGTGTGACTGTGGGATAGCAGGTATAGTAGGGAGAGATGGTGCCTATAGTAACAGTGGGATAATAGTCTCTGGGAAGGGAGTGTGGCTGTGGGATAACAGGTATAGTAGGGAGAGATGGTGTCTATAGTAACAGTGGATAATAGTCTCTGGGAAGGGAGTGTGACTGTGGGATAGCAGGTATAGTAGGGAGAGATGGTGCCTATAGTAACAGTGGATAATAGTCTCTGGGAAGGGAGTGTGACTGTGGGATAGCAGGTATAGTAGGGAGAGATGGTGCCTATAGTAACAGTGGATAATAGTCTCTGGGAAGGGAGTGTGACTGTGGGATAGCAGGTATAGTAGGGAGAGATGATGTCTATAGTAACAGTGGGATAATAGTCTCTGGGAAGGGAGTGTGACTGTGGGATAGCAGGTATAGTAGGGAGAGATGGTGCCTATAGTAACAGTGGATAATAGTCTCTGGGAAGGGAGTGTGACTGTGGGATAGCAGGTATAGTAGGGAGAGATGTGCCTATAGTAACAGTGGATAATAGTCTCTGGGAAGGGAGTGTGACTGTGGGATAGCAGGTATAGTAGGGAGAGATGTGTCTATAGTAACAGTGGGATAATAGTCTCTGGGAAGGGAGTGTGACTGTGGGATAGCAGGTATAGTAGGGAGAGATGATGTCTATAGTTACAGTGGGATAATAGTCTCTGGGAAGGGAGTGTGACTGTGGGATAACAGGTATAGTAGGGAGAGATGGTGCCTATAGTAACAGTGGATAATAGTCTCTGGGAAGGGAGTGTGACTGTGGGATAGCAGGTATAGTAGGGAGAGATGGTGTCTATAGTAACAGTGGATAATAGTCTCTGGGAAGGGAGTATGACTGTGGGATAGCAGGTATAGTAGGGAGAGATGGTGCCTATAGTAACAGTGGGATAATAGTCTCTGGGAAGGGAGTGTGACTGTGGGATAGCAGGTATAGTAGGGAGAGATGTGTCTATAGTAACAGTGGATAATAGTCTCTGGGAAGGGAGTGTGACTGTGGGATAGCAGGTATAGTAGGGAGAGATGTGCCTATAGTAACAGTGGATAATAGTCTCTGGGAAGGGAGTGTGACTGTGGGATAGCAGGTATAGTAGGGAGAGATGATGTCTATAGTAACAGTGGGATAATAGTCTCTGGGAAGGGAGTGTGACTGTGGGATAGCAGGTATAGTAGGGAGAGATGGTGCCTATAGTAACAGTGGATAATAGTCTCTGGGAAGGGAGTGTGACTGTGGGATAGCAGGTATAGTAGGGAGAGATGGTGCCTATAGTAACAGTGGATAATAGTCTCTGGGAAGGGAGTGTGACTGTGGGATAGCAGGTATAGTAGGGAGAGATGATGTCTATAGTAACAGTGGGATAATAGTCTCTGGGAAGGGAGTGTGACTGTGGGATAGCAGGTATAGTAGGGAGAGATGGTGCCTATAGTAACAGTGGATAATAGTCTCTGGGAAGGGAGTGTGACTGTGGGATAGCAGGTATAGTAGGGAGAGATGTGCCTATAGTAACAGTGGATAATAGTCTCTGGGAAGGGAGTGTGACTGTGGGATAGCAGGGATAGTAGGGAGAGATGATGTCTATAGTAACAGTGGGATAATAGTCTCTGGGAAGGGAGTGTGACTGTGGGATAGCAGGTATAGTAGGGAGAGATGGTGCCTATAGTAACAGTGGATAATAGTCTCTGGGAAGGGAGTGTGACTGTGGGATAGCAGGTATAGTAGGGAGAGATGGTGCCTATAGTAACAGTGGGATAATAGTCTCTGGGAAGGGAGTGTGACTGTGGGATAGCAGGTATAGTAGGGAGAGATGTGTCTATAGTAACAGTGGATAATAGTCTCTGGGAAGGGAGTGTGACTGTGGGATAGCAGGTATAGTAGGGAGAGATGTGTCTATAGTAACAGTGGATAATAGTCTCTGGGAAGGGAGTGTGACTGTGGGATAACAGGTATAGTAGGGAGAGATGGTATCTATAGTAACAGTGGATAATAGTCTCTGGGAAGGGAGTGTGACTGTGGGATAGCAGGTATAGTAGGGAGAGATGGTGTCTATAGTAACAGTGGATAATAGTCTCTGGGAAGGGAGTGTGACTGTGGGATAGCAGGTATAGTAGGGAGAGATGGTGCCTATAGTAACAGTGGATAATAGTCTCTGGGAAGGGAGTGTGACTGTGGGATAGCAGGTATAGTAGGGAGAGATGTGTCTATAGTAACAGTGGATAATAGTCTCTGGGAAGGGAGTGTGACTGTGGGATAGCAGGTATAGTAGGGAGAGATGGTGCCTATAGTAACAGTGGGATAATAGTCTCTGGGAAGGGAGTGTGACTGTGGGATAGCAGGTATAGTAGGGAGAGATGTGTCTATAGTAACAGTGGATAATAGTCTCTGGGAAGGGAGTGTGACTGTGGGATAGCAGGTATAGTAGGGAGAGATGTGTCTATAGTAACAGTGGATAATAGTCTCTGGGAAGGGAGTGTGACTGTGGGATAACAGGTATAGTAGGGAGAGATGGTGTCTATAGTAACAGTGGATAATAGTCTCTGGGAAGGGAGTGTGACTGTGGGATAGCAGGTATAGTAGGGAGAGATGGTGCCTATAGTAACAGTGGATAATAGTCTCTGGGAAGGGAGTGTGACTGTGGGATAGCAGGTATAGTAGGGATAGATGTGTCTATAGTAACAGTGGATAATAGTCTCTGGGAAGGGAGTGTGACTGTGGGATAGCAGGTATAGTAGGGAGAGATGGTGCCTATAGTAACAGTGGATAATAGTCTCTGGGAAGGGAGTGTGACTGTGGGATAGCAGGTATAGTAGGGAGAGATGTGCCTATAGTAACAGTGGATAATAGTCTCTGGGAAGGGAGTGTGACTGTGGGATAACAGGTATAGTAGGGAGAGATGGTGTCTATAGTAACAGTGGATAATAGTCTCTGGGAAGGGAGTGTGACTGTGGGATAGCAGGTATAGTAGGGAGAGATGGTGCCTATAGTAACAGTGGATAATAGTCTCTGGGAAGGGAGTGTGACTGTGGGATAGCAGGTATAGTAGGGATAGATGTGTCTATAGTAACAGTGGATAATAGTCTCTGGGAAGGGAGTGTGACTGTGGGATAGCAGGTATAGTAGGGAGAGATGGTGCCTATAGTAACAGTGGATAATAGTCTCTGGGAAGGGAGTGTGACTGTGGGATAGCAGGTATAGTAGGGAGAGATGTGCCTATAGTAACAGTGGATAATAGTCTCTGGGAAGGGAGTGTGACTGTGGGATAGCAGGTATAGTAGGGAGAGATGGTGCCTATAGTAGCAGTGGGATAATAGTCTCTGGGAAGGGAGTGTGACTGTGGGATAGCAGGTATAGTAGGGAGAGATGTGCCTATAGTAACAGTGGATAATAGTCTCTGGAAGGGAGTGTGACTGTGGGATAGCAGGTATAGTAGGGAGAGATGTGCCTATAGTAACAGTGGATAATAGTCTCTGGGAAGGGAGTGTGACTGTGGGATAGCAGGTATAGTAGGGAGAGGATGTGTCTATAGTAACAGTGGATAATAGTCTTGGGAAGGGAGGGGGGGAGTGTGGGATACAGGTATAGTAGGGAGAGAGATGGTGTCTATTAGTAACAGTGGATAATAGTCTCTGGGAAGGAGTGTGACTGTGGGATAGCAGGTATAGTAGGGAGAGATGGTGCCTATAGTAACAGTGGATAATAGTCTCTGGAAGGGAGTGTGACTGTGGGGATAGCAGGTATAGTAGGGATAGATGTGTCTATAGTAACAGTGGATAATAGTCTCTGGGAAGGGAGTGTGACTGTGGGATAGCAGGTATAGTAGGGAGAGATGGTGCCTATAGTAACAGTGGATAATAGTCTCTGGGAAGGAGTGTGACTGTGGGATAGCAGGTATAGTAGGGAGAGATGGTGTCTATAGTAACAGTGGATAATAGTCTCTGGGAAGGGAGTGTGACTGTGGGATAGCAGGTATAGTAGGGAGAGATGGTGTCTATAGTAACAGTGGATAATAGTCTCTGGGAAGGGAGTGTGACTGTGGGATAGCAGGTATAGTAGGGAGAGATGGTGCCTATAGTAACAGTGGATAATAGTCTCTGGGAAGGGAGTGTGACTGTGGGATAGCAGGTATAGTAGGGAGAGATGTGTCTATAGTAACAGTGGATAATAGTCTCTGGGAAGGGAGTGTGACTGTGGGATAGCAGGTATAGTACAACTCCTGGTTGCGTTGGGAGCGCCGGACCCCTGGTTGCGTTGGGAGCGTCGGGCCCCTGGTTGCGTTGGCTCTATATATAAATATTGTCTGTATGTCTGAGGCCGGAGCCTTATTACAAAGGAGGTGTTTGTTCTGAGAGGCAAATATATGTAATAAATGGAGTTTTGCGTCAGTCCCTCGTTGTTCCCCAGGGTCCAGGACTGTTGGGCTTTGTAGCCTCACAGAGGGGCAATTATTTGTGCTGATATATGAGATGGGCCAGCGCTGCCCAGGGGTTAATTTAAATGTGGGTTTTAAACAAACATTTGTGAGATCTGACTGAATTCCTGGGCTGTGTGAGATGCTGGATTATTCCTAATACATCTGCCTGGAAAGCTGTGTTGGCAGGAGAAGAGTCAGCCATGCGGTTCCCAGCCTTTTGGCACAAGTCCTGTGCAGTTACTAGCCACACGGAGGTATGGGGGCTTATTGGTTGTAACTGAACCCCCACGTTATATAAATAAGTGCAGTCACGACAGGGAGAGGCCTCTGTGCAGTTCTCATTCTCCCCTCTCCCTGCCCTGAGCTCTAACATTCCCTGACACTCTCCTGCCCTCTGTGTATAGAGCAATGGGGGGCACAGAGATTTGTACTAGGGGCTGCCAACTGTCACCTCTCTACTTTACTTTATAACTGGAGATTTAAAGGGATGTTTCACCTTTTTCTCTTTCATTTGCATTCACTTCTGGTTATTGCTGCCTAGTTTTCTTTTACTGACTACATCAAGCTGATTCCCCCTGCCTTGCTAAGCTCTCACATCTCCATTGTACTGCTGAGTAATCTTATTAATGGTCCCTAACCCTGCAGCAGCACCCAATGATATAGCCACCCAATGGGACAGAATGTTCTGTTATACAGATAGAATCTCAGCTGCCATAAAGCAGGACAGGACTGCTGCTTACAATGGGGATCAGATAGGATCTGTGCAGCCACTGGGACAGAATGTTCTGTTATACAGATAGCTAGAATCTCAGCTGCCATAAAGCAGGACAGGACTGCTGCTTACAATGGGGATCAGATAGGATCTGTGCAGCGACTGGGACAGAATGCTCTGTTATACAGATAGCTAGAATCTCAGCTGCCATAAAGCAGGACAGGACTGCTGCTTACAATGGGGATCAGATAGGATCTGTGCAGCCACTGGGACAGAATGTTCTGTTATACAGATAGCTAAAATCTCAGCCATAAAGCAGGACAGGACTGCTGCTTACAATGGGGATCAGATAGGATCTGTGCAGCCACTGGGACAGAATGTTCTGTTATACAGATAGCTAGAATCTCAGCTGCCATAAAGCAGGACAGGACTGCTGCTTACAATGGGGATCAGATAGGATCTGTGCAGCCACTGGGACAGAATGTTCTGTTATACAGATAGAATCTCAGCTGCCATAAAGCAGGTCAGGACTGCTGTGTTGTATGGTGGGGATATGCTAGAGAATCTCTAGTGTGTGTGATTGTGCATGAGAATTACATAGAGCTTATTGCAACCAGAGGGGAGTTAGTAGCTGAGCATCAGGAAACATGGTTTGAATGGGTTTCCCTGCCAATATTGGGGAATAGACATCCCCAAGCTGTGTGTGTGTGTGTGTGTGTGTGAATGATGTCAAATTAACAAGTTAACAAGTAACAGAGCCATCTTCATTGTAGAGGATTATGGGAATTGTAGTTGCACTGGAAGAGTGATAGGTGCACTGCTATGTGATAGAGATGAGGTTGTAAAGGCAGCGGATAGAGTCTTTGTTGTTGTAGCAGCCAGTGTGTGTAGCAGCCATTCCTGGACTGATTCCACCTGGGAAATAAAGTGGATTGTCCTGTTTGATCCAAGCTCAGTGTTGGTACATGTCGGCTCCCACGGTGCATCACACAATCCTTTGTGGTTACACACCTGAGCTGGGTGATTAGACTTTTGTGTGAGTGTTACACACACGGTGTTAGTACTCTGTGCCACAAGCTGCAGCTCTTTCTTGTGCGACACATGTTGCGTCACACTTTTCTTTATAAGGGGAACTTCACCCGAAACTCATTTTTGTCTAATTACAATGCCTTGTATTCCACACAACTTCCCAATATCCATTCATTCCTCATTCTCACTGGGTTTATAGTTCTGTGTAACTGTCATTGTGTCTGTCCCTTTCTCTTCTCTGCACTGCTGCCTCTGACTCCTGATACAACTTCCCAATATCCATTCATTCCTCATTCTCACTGGGTTTATAGTTCTGTGTAACTGTCATTGTGTCTGTCCCTTTCTCTGCACTGCTGCTTCTGACTCCTGATACAACTTCCCAATATCCATTCATTCCTCATTCTCACTGGGTTTATAGTTCTGTGTAACTGTCATTGTGTCTGTCCCTTTCTCTTCTCTGCACTGCTGCTTCTGACTCCTGATACAACTTCCCAATATCCATTCATTCCTCATTCTCACTGGGTTTATAGTTCTGTGTAACTGTCATTGTGTCTGTCCCTTTCTCTGCACTGCTGCTTCTGACTCCTGATACAACTTCCCAATATCCATTCATTCCTCATTCTCACTGGGTTTATAGTTCTGTGTAACTGTCATTGTGTCTGTCCCTTTCTCTTCTCTGCACTGCTGCTTCTGACTCCTGATACAACTTCCCAATATCCATTCATTCCTCATTCTCACTGGGTTTATAGTTCTGTGTAACTGTCATTGTGTCTGTCCCTTTCTCTTCTCTGCACTGCTGCTTCTGACTCCTGATACAATTTCCCAATATCCATTCATTCCTCATTCTCACTGGGTTTATAGTTCTGTGTAACTGTCATTGTGTCTGTCCCTTTCTCTTCTCTGCACTGCTGCTTCTGACTCCTGATACAACTTCCCAATATCCATTCATTCCTCATTCTCACTGGGTTTATAGTTCTGTGTAACTGTCATTGTGCCTGTCCCTTTCTCTTCTCTGCACTGCTGCTTCTGACTCCTGATACAACTTCCCAATATCCATTCATTCCTCATTCTCACTGGGTTTATAGTTCTGTGTAACTGTCATTGTGTCTGTCCCTTTCTCTTCTCTGCACTGCTGCCTCTGACTCCTGATACAACTTCCCAATATCCATTCATTCCTCATTCTCACTGGGTTTATAGTTCTGTGTAACTGTCATTGTGTCTGTCCCTTTCTCTGCACTGCTGCCTCTGACTCCTGATACAACTTCCCAATATCCATTCATTCCTCATTCTCACTGGGTTTATAGTTCTGTGTAACTGTCATTGTGTCTGTCCCTTTCTCTTCTCTGCACTGCTGCCTCTGACTCCTGATACAACTTCCCAATATCCATTCATTCCTCATTCTCACTGGGTTTATAGTTCTGTGTAACTGTCATTGTGTCTGTCCTTTCTCTGCACTGCTGCTTCTGACTCCTGATACAACTTCCCAATATCCATTCATTCCTCATTCTCACTGGGTTTATAGTTCTGTGTAACTGTCATTGTGTCTGTCCCTTTCTCTGCACTGCTGCTTCTGACTCCTGATACAACTTCCCAATATCCATTCATTCCTCATTCTCACTGGGTTTATAGTTCTGTGTAACTGTCATTGTGTCTGTCCCTTTCTCTGCACTGCTGCTTCTGACTCCTGATACAACTTCCCAATATCCATTCATTCCTCATTCTCACTGGGTTTATAGTTCTGTGTAACTGTCATTGTGTCTGTCCCTTTCTCTGCACTGCTGCTTCTGACTCCTGATACAATTTCCCAATATCCATTCATTCCTCATTCTCACTGGGTTTATAGTTCTGTGTAACTGTCATTGTGTCTGTCCCTTTCTCTTCTCTGCACTGCTGCCTCTGACTCCTGATACAACTTCCCAATATCTATTCATCCAATATCCATTCTTCCCAATATCCATTTTGTTTCAGGAGTCGAAAGCAGTAGCGCAGAGAATATAAACAGACACAGTGACAGACTATAGCAATGCCACAAAGCTCTTAACCAGGGAGTATGAGGAATGAGTGTATATTGGGAAGTTGTGCAGAATAACATTGTTTCAGGAGTTGGAGGCAGCAGTGCAGATAGTAACATGGGACAGACAGTAGCAATGACTCATAACTATAAATACAGTAAGAATGTGTGTGTGGGGGGGGGTTGGATGTAGGTTGCTGAACTAGAGCTCTTGTCAACCTCATCCCACCCGGGGCAGCCTGTTAGTAAGACTAGGTAACGGATGACCATATAAGTGCCATTGGGTGACACGAAATGCATAAGGCTGATTATTTTAGATGGAAAATAAATGACAATTCTTTTAAAATATCTGCTTAAGTTCTCAACAATTTGGTGCAGAGCAGTTCCAGCCTGTTATTTAACCTGTTGCTAAAGCCCCACATCCCTCCTGCTCCAAGTGCTGCTACCACTTGTAATGTTTTAAAGTAATGAAAATATAATGTGTGTTTGCTTCAGAAACTCTACTATAGTTTATATAAACAAGCTGCTGTGTAGCCATGGGGGCAGCCATTCAAGCACAGGATACACAGTAGATAACATATAAGTACTACTATAGTTTATATAAACAAGCTGCAGTGTAGCCATGGGGGCAGCCATTCAAGCACAGGATACACAGTAGATAACAGATAATTACTACTATAGTTTATATAAACAAGCTGCTGTGTAGCCATGGGGGCAGCCATTCAAGCACAGGATACACAGTAGATAACAGATAAGTACTACTATAGTTTATATAAACAAGCTGCTGTGTAGCCATGGGGGCAGCCATTCAAGCACAGGATACACAGTAGATAACAGATAAGTACTACTATAGTTTATATAAACAAGCTGCTGTGTAGCCATGGGGGCAGCCATTCAAGCACAGGATACACCGTAGATAACAGATAAGTACTACTATAGTTTATATAAACAAGCTGCTGTGTAGCCATGGGGGCAGCCATTCAAGCACAGGATACACAGTAGATAACAGATAAGTACTACTATAGTTTATATAAACAAGCTGCTGTGTAGCCATGGGGGCAGCCATTCAAGCACAGGATACACAGTAGATAACAGATAAGTACTACTATAGTTTATATAAACAAGCTGCTGTGTAGCCATGGGGGCAGCCATTCAAGCACAGGATACACAGTAGATAACAGATAAGTACTACTATAGTTTATATAAACAAGCTGCTGTGTAGCCATGGGGGCAGCCATTCAAGCACAGGATACACAGTAGATAACAGATAAGTACTACTATAGTTTATGTAAACAAGCCGCTGTGTAGCTATGGGGGCAGCCATTCAAGCAAAGGATACACAGTAGACAACAGATAAGTACTACTATAGTTTATATAAACAAGCTGCTGTGTAGCCATGAGCCAGTTATTCAAAGGAGAAAAGGCTCAGGTTACACAGCAGATAACACCATTACGTTATACAGAGCTCATATATTATCCATTATTTAACCTTTGTCATATAGCCTTTTTCGATTTCTGAGATGGCTACATAACAGCATGTTTATATAAACTATAGTAGTACTTATCTGTTATCTACTATGTATCCTGTGCTTGAATGGCTGCCCCCATGGCTACACAGCAGCTTGTTTATATAAACTATAGTAGTACTTATCTGTTATCTACTGTGTATCCTGTGCTTGAATGGCTGCCCCAGTGCTACACAGCGGCTTGTTTATATAAACTATAGTAGTACTTATCTGTTATCTACTGTGTATCCTGTACTTGAATGGCTGCCTCCCATGGCTACACAGCGGCTTGTTTATATAAACTATAGTAGTACTTATCTGTTATCTACTGTGTAGCCTGTGCTTGAATGGCTGCCCCCATGGCTACACAGCGGCTTGTTTATATAAACTATAGTAGTACTTATCTGTTATCTACTGTGTATCCTGTGCTTGAATGGCTGCCCCCATGGCTACACAGCGGCTTGTTTATATAAACTATAGTAGTACTTATCTGTTATCTACTGTGTATCCTGTGCTTGAATGGCTGCCCCCATGGCTACACAGCGGCTTTTTTATATAAACTATAGTAGTACTTATCTGTTATCTACTGTGTAGCCTGTGCTTGAATGGCTGCCCCCATGGCTACACAGCAGCTTGTTTATATAAACTATAGTAGTACTTATCTGTTATCTACTGTGTATCCTGTGCTTGAATGGCTGCCCCCATGGCTACACAGCAGCTTGTTTATATAAACTATAGTAGTACTTATCTGTTATCTACTGTGTATCCTGTGCTTGAATGGCTGCCTCCCATGGCTACACAGAGGCTTGTTTATATAAACTATAGTAGTACTTATCTGTTATCTACTGTGTAGCCTGTGCTTGAATGGCTGCCCCCATGGCTACACAGCAGCTTGTTTATATAAACTATAGTAGTACTTATCTGTTATCTACTGTGTATCCTGTGCTTGAATGGCTGCCCCCATGGCTACACAGCAGCTTGTTTATATAAACTATAGTAGTACTTATCTGTTATCTACTGTGTATCCTGTGCTTGAATGGCTGCCCCCATGGCTACACAGCAGCTTGTTTATATAAACTATAGTAGCGTTTCTGAAGAAAACACACCTGTTTTACCAGTGTAGCACAACTCTACATATTTTTATTACTTTAAAACACTATTTTTTATTTTTTTGGTGTTACTGGTCCTTTAACGCATGAGTGCAACTTGTTGCAGCTCAGGTGCATTAACAATAGGGTGCTATAAGGGTGGCACCACCTTGCAGGGGTCTGGCACTGTGTGGTTTGGGCATATGCCAGTCTGTGTGTAGAGTGGTATTTATACCCTGGCACTGTGCAACCATTTAGTTCTGCTTTCCCTTTCCTGTTTCCTTCAGATATTACCAGCGCAGACCAGGCCTGTTACATAATTAGCAGCTGACTCACTCTGCCACTTCTGATTTTATATATATATATATATATATATATATATATATATATATATGTATTTATACACACACATACACACACATATAATACTGCAGGGCCGAGTTCCAGCTTCTGACAATGTTCAAGGTGAAAGTCGCCTTTCAATTGGTCGCATTCTACCTCTGTTTATATGAGCCCAATCCTCTGTATCTGGAAGCCTAACAAAGGCTGCAGCTGGGGGTGGGAGGGTGGTGTTTGTTTACACAGGCGCTTCTTCCTGGGTCTGTTTAGCGCAAGCCCCTTTAAACCAATTCTGTTCAGGGGTGTACTTACCCTTTAATTTAAAGACCCACAGCTTTGTGTTGGCAGTGTGACTTCACAGTTCATAATCATGGATTTTATTGGTCAGCAATGTTACAAATGGGTTTGATTGGCTGGTGAAGAAATGATTCTATTGGCTGGTGAAGAAATGAGTAGTAAATATGAAATTCTTTACTTGCAGGCAAAGAGATCCTAATTCAGGTTTCTATCCTGCCATAGAGGTATGTGCTACCGGCAGAAGGGTTTGATATGTAACCAGCATATCTCCCAACTGTCCAGTTTTTTGCAGGACAGTCCCGATTTTCACAGCTCAACCCACAGTCCTGGATTGTTACTGAAATGTCCCAACTTTCTCTTTGATCTCCTCTGAACAGCCAAAAAAACAGTTTCTTAAACTTAATTGGCTTTTGGCAGAGAGCCCAGAATAGATACTTAGATACTTTTGTAACAATTTAAGATAAGCAGGTCTCTTGGGGAAACTGTGACTTGCAACTTAAAGGGCAATTCTCATTCATTAGCAAAATTGTAATAACACATAAAAACCATAAAAATGTGCTCAAACTTTCATTACCTGCCAAATTTTGTAAAATTAACACAGTAATTAGGGGGTGTGGCCACAAAAATGGGTGTGGTCAAAATGTTCTCCATGCAGTTCCTCTTTCTATTTGCAAAATGTTGGGAGCTTTGCTTCTGAGTAGAACAGTAAGTCGCTGCAGTCGGGCAGATAGTTGCTAGGCAGTTGCACTTTATGGCAAATCTGTGAGGTTGTATCAGCTGATGCCCTGATGGGGGAGTGAAGAGGAGAGTCCCGCTGTACTCATGGTGCAGTTTCCCACAAGGCCGAGGGCCCCAATAACACAAATACTCGCGTGTGTTGCACAGTTGCTTTGGCAGGTTGTTCCAGTTGTGCACATTGCCCTTCCTTGATGAAGTGAAATTGATTGGTGCTGAGCATGATGGGAATGAGCACAAGCTGCTGTTCCAATTACTCACAAATAGTGGGTGATTAGTGCAACTCATGCAGCACAGATCCCTAGTATTGTCCACTGCTGGCTAGTGGTTGCCCGTGCACAAGTTGCCTCACAGTTGTACTTAGTCGCTGTGGCTGATCACACACCCCACTGCGCTTTGTTGCTCAAAAAACTCCTCCTCTTCTGGGGTGCCTCCTGGAGCACATCCATGTCTACGGGGCAGGGAAAAGCCCAATGTGTAGTTATGAAATGGCACTGCCAGGTTGCTTAAAGGACCAGTAACATCAAAAAATTCAATTGTTTTAAAGTAATAAAAATATAATGTAG